>NC_035437.2:13563515-13663515 GCF_002127325.2 Helianthus annuus | reverse complement strand
AGATGGATTGTGCGGGAATGCTTGTGTATGTAAATTGATAGACATAAGTTATGCATTTATTTTGTAATGAGTATGAAAGATGCATATTTTGTAAAAAGAGTTATTTTATTATGAACTTTCAAGTAAGTTAAAAACGTTTATAATGAAAGAAATTTTGTGGTACATATTTCCGCTGCGTCTTTTCGGTTAAAGCGTGTTTGGATGTTACATAGTAGGTATACTAAAAAAATTAAGCACTTAAGACAAAATGAGTTTGAGTCGATGTTGGAAAAAGTGACTTACTTTTGTAAGAAAATATAACATTCCAATGTTGGACATGACAATAAGTTTTGGTAATCCAAGAAACCGAAAGATTGTCATTACAAATCGATATCATTTTGAAGTTGACATTTTTAATGAGGTTTTGGACTTGCAAATTCAAGAATTAGGAAATCGATTTAGCGAGGTAACAACTAGTTTGATAAAAAAAATATGTCGGGTTTAAATCCTTGTAACAATTTTTCTAATTTGACCCATCGAAGATATTGACGTTTGATGAGATGTACCTGGATGATTATACTACACTAGAAATAGAGACTCTTTTGGGCGATATTGAGTCATTTCGTCACACTATAAGCGATTATGATCAATTTGCAAACTTGAATGGAATAAGTGATCTTACGCGTGTTATGGTTCGGGAACGCATAGTTCTTGTCCTTTAGTTTATCGGGTAGTGAAGCTATCTTTGCTTTTACCGGTTGCAACCGCAACCGTTGAAACATGTTTTTCGAAATTGAAGCTTGTCAAGACGGATTTGCGCAATCAAATGGGCCAGAAATTTTTGAACAATGCTATGGTTTGTATGGACGAAAATGATTTTTTACATGAAGAGGACAAATCTATTAAGTATTTATTTTACTTTATTTATTGTCGTTTTTTTTAAATTGTATGATTATATGGTGGAAAAAATTTGGATACTCCTGAGTTAATGTTCTAGTTCCGCCACTGATAAGGATTGACTATGAACCAACACATTTAAGCACAACTCGAGTAGAGGTGATCTATCTTCAATATTTAGTCCGTAAGTCCGATAAGGTAACATCAATGCCGGCCCAAGCCCAAGTATTGTGAGGCTCGGGCTTTAGGCCTCCAAATCAATAGGGCCTCTAACGTAAAAAAAAAGTATATATGATATTTGGGTTGGGGTGAACTTATCTTTACACATACAAAAATATATAAAATTACAAAAAAAAAAAATAACTTCGCCAACAATAAACCTTTTAGCTTATTTTGTCGGTCCTAAGCCCGGGTAAAGGAGGGTTTTTCTCAAATAGTTTTTTTTCTCTTTTCAAAAAGGCATTGAATTTTTAACTTGTTTTAGAACACCAAAATAGTCGAATCGACCTTAGGTAAAACAAGGTGTAAGAGGCATGATGTGTATGGTGGTCTATAATTTAACTTAAACTAGAACTAAGCACCCCCGCGTTGCGGCGGGGGCGCAAAACTATGTCAAATAGCATCAATGTCACATCATCGCTAGCGATCATCAACATTGAAATTGCGGCGTGTTAATGCCAAAAAATCAGACCGAAGCGTATAACATATAAAAAATAACTACGTCAATCTAGAACCTACGCGTTGCGACGAACCTACCAAATGGGAAAATAGACGTAAAAACCTAAAACCACACACGAACATTGCTTCGTGTTAACTTGCAAAATTTTGAATGAAACGTAAAAACATTGAACCACACTGTTAACTCACATAATTTACTATGAAACGTAAAATGAAAATTTGCGAAAGTTCAAAAGTGTAGAGGAATAAAGTTGAAAGTAAAAAAGTTGTGATGTTAAATTATAAAAAATGAAAAGTTTTTAGCTATAAGTAAAAAAAAGTCAATTTTGTGAGGTTGAAATTGCAAGAAATGGAAAGTTTTGGACTAAAAATAATAATGTAACTTTTTCTTTTTGAAAACGACCCAAAGCATGTTGTATAACACACTATGCAAAAGTTACTAATAATGGTATATAAATATAAACTAGGATTGCGACCCGCCGCAATGCGGCGGGGATTCTTTAGTTATAACTAAGTCGATCTAGGACTCGCACGTTATGTTAAACCTGTCAAACGGGAAAAAAATAGACGATGGAAAACATTCACCCACACACGCACGTTGCATCATGTTAACTCGCAAAATTTAGAACGAAACGTAAAAATGTTAAGACAAAGACACGTTGCGATGTGTTAAATCACAAAATTTAGAACCAATAAAAAAAGTTATGAGGATAGATTGCAAAAGATCAAAAGTTTTGAGTTAAAACTAAAAAAATAGTTTTGGTTTAAAAGTAATTTATTAAATACTTTTGGGTGAAAAGTAAAAAAAAATCTTTTTTTTTTTGGAAACCAAAGCCAACGTTACGACAACCATATGCATATCCATTTTTTCTTTAGAAAACCCCCAAAGCACACCTCGCGTTGCAGCTAGGCGTAAAACGGTGTCAAATAGTACTAATGTCACACAACCGTCATGGACCACCAACACTGACTCGACCTAGGATATGCGTGTTGCGACGAACCTGTCAAACATGGAAAAATAGAGGCAAAAACGTTGAACCACACATGCGCGTTGCGTCATACTAACTCGAAAAATTTAGAAATATATGTAAAACGAAAATTTGCGGAAGATGAAAAGTATAATTGACAAAAGTTGTGAAGTTAAAATTGCAAATAATGAAAAGTTTTGGGTTAAAATTAAAAAAACAAATTATATAGGGTTAAATTACAAAAGATAAAAACCTTTGGGTTTAAAGTAAAAAATAAAGTTTTTTTTTGAAAAATGTGCAAAGCACAATATACAACTTGTTATGCACACTAACTTTGCTAATTTATAGTATATATAATGGGGCTACACTAGGGGTGTTCAGAATTCGTTTCTAATTTGAAAAGAAATTCGTTTAAATTTGATTCGATTATCAAAAATTCGTTTTGATTATAAGAATTCGAATTCAAATTCGGTTCAATTCGAGTCAAGTAAATCCAATACAAATTTTCAATTTCAAACTCGATTCGATTCGAAATTCGAATAAAATTATACATTTTTATTTATTATTTTTATATATAATACATATGTAACTTTTATTAGGCTTTACTACAAATTATTTTCAAAACTTATTCCAAGTATTAAAATTACCCATTACCAAACCAGCTACATAGCCCATAACTAAAACCTAAGTAACAAATCTATCAACAAATTTCTAACACTAAAATATTAACTTTTAAGGTGGAGTGGTTATTCCCGACTTCTCGTTTTAAATTTTAGATTTATGATACTGTATTTGGAACTGTTTTAATATGATATGATGTTTTATGGTTGCTTTAAAATTTATGTTTCATTTTGATAGTTTTTTACATGTTTTTGAATAATCTAAAGCAAATTGAATTTATTCGAATTCGTATTTTTAATAGAATACGAATCAAATACGAATTGAGTTTTTTATTCGAATCCGAATTTGGATCGAATTTGGTAGACTTTAATCGAATTCGGATCTATTCAAGGGAAAATAAAAATTATTCGAATAATTTAAAAATTCGATATTTGATTCGATGAACACCCCTAGACTAGACATCATCAACGCGTATGGTTGGTGATAAGCCAGATGACTAAATATAATATTTTCTGTAGCTTTTTAGCTACAACTAGATGGAATCCCCGCCGCGATGCGGCCGGGGGCTTACAAAATAAGACATAACCAAAATCACGTTATGACTGGAGGCGTAAAACTATGTCAAGTAGCACCAATGCCACACCACCGTCAGCGTCTTAGCGACCATCAATACCATAAAAGCTTGTATTAAAACAAAACTAAACAACGAAAATCTCAATCACATTTTGGTTTTTTGTCTTTACAGTCAAATCTCAGTTGCACCTTATTTTTTAGGAAAAATCGCACATTATTTCAAAATGTGAAGTCTTTATGTCTTTCCAATCTTATTAGTTGTATGAGTGTGTAGGTATGCACTTACATCCTTTACTATGTTCTTACATCCTTTGCTATGTTTCTTCTTTGTAGTAATTCACATTCACAAATATATCGTTTACAAATAATACTATTAAGAAAATATGTAAAATTGGCATTTTCTTGCATTCATACTATATTCTTTAAAAAGAGATATCGAGTGCCTCTCTTATCTGCCATTGTAATTGTGCGCTTCTTTTCCTACTTGCCTTATCTTTTTCTATGTAATAATTCATGTATATTTCTTAGGAAATAAGCAACATGTGTCCCATGGTGTAAGAAACTTTAAGATAACCCTCAACCATCCAGTGTTGCAATATATCCCTCAACTTTTTCGAGGCCATGAGTACTTCCCTCTAGATATATAAGTGACATTTTGATACATTTTATCTTAAGTATATGTAGTTTCCTAGAAATTTTGATTTCTTTTGGATAACCTCTTGCATCTGATTTGAATGAATTTTTTAATAGTTTTAAATTTTTACTTTAGGGAAACCCAATGCATACTCAAGTATATGTAGTTTCCTAGATGTACTCCACTAAGTGTAGCTGGTTTCAACTAAAATTAATATACATTTATGATATTTTGTTTAACCTATTAAATTTCAATTTAACAATTTTTGTCTTTTATATTTGTTGTAAACAATATTTTAAAAGTGACAATATTTAATTCTTTTTCATTTACCTACAAACCGTCACTATAAAAAAATGGGGGCTTATCATGATTATAAAGTTGAAATTTCGATAATGACAATCTTACATGGTTCAGGTTCAGAATTATGTCATGCAAACACAACCACTTTTCAACATTTCAAATCCTTATTATACGATTTACACATCTCTACTTTTTTTATTCCAAAAAGACATTATTCTTTACTCAACCATCTCATCATTCAATACAACTCCCAACCACAAAACCAAATGATTTCATCCCAACCCTTCTCTATTTACACCCATCTCTAATTTAGTGTGCTTAACCATGAATCAGTGTGAGTTCTATTTTCTTTTAGTTGTTGATTTATTTATTTTTATATTAGAAGGCAAAGACTTACATCAAGAAGCTGTGAGCCTAGCAGACAAAATTACACAGAAAAATTAATAAATTTAAAGGAACCCATTTTAACCATTATAATGTGAGTTCTTTATTTCTTAGTGGTCTCTGTTCAATAAAATTGTGATATTCTTCAAGACCAACATGTTATATTTTTCAATTTTTGATTTTAAGGTATGAAAAGAAATTGATAGAATGCTTATTACTTACATATTTTCCACTTTCCATTAAATAAAACTATACTTAATTCAAATTGGTTTGTCACTTTTCCTTCAAGATACAAACTTTTCTGTTCGTGTGTTTCGGTGAGATAACAAACATGGTGAATGGTTCACCCCAATGGATTTCACTTTTAATTTCATCAACTTCATTCACAGATTCAATCAATCCTCCTCATCATCAACGTTAGAAGACACGAAGTTGAAAATCGTTTATTGTTTCTTAGGAAGTTTTGTGAGCGTGTTGATCAGAAAATCACACAAAGGAATGAAAATCAAAACAAAAAAATTAGGCTCAGAGTTTGCGAAAGAAGTGGTTGCAAGGCGGTTGCAGGTTCAAAACCTACCATCCAAGACCCATGCCATGCCAACTTCATGAATACTCATGTAGATGCGCAACTCATCATAGCCAGTTTCACCGGCATCAGCACCTTAAAACCATCATGAACACAAACCACAATACCAAAACGAAAAAGGCAGCAAACGATGTAAAGATGGCGGTGAGTCACCGACACCGTCACCTCAACACCACCAAGCAAGAACCACTACACCGACAATAATAGTACCGTAGGAGGCTGGTGTGAAAATGGCGATGATGCGTAAGACACATCCCAAGCATCATGTACAACACTGAGAAGCGTAAAAACCACAACACCAAACCGACATCGGCGGCGGCGGAAGGTGTTAACACGGTGGTGATCCACCAACACACGCACCGTCAACGACACCTCAACACCATCAAAGACATGCACCGGCATAAACACCGGATGTCGATCAAGAGCAACATCGGCTCCAGCAAGCTCACCAGAATCGGAGCCTTTTTCTAGAGAGAAAAACATGCACGTCGACGACACCTCAACAACATCAAAGACATGCACCGGCTCCGGCAAGCTCAACAGAATCGGAGCCTTTTTCTAGAGAGAGAAACATGAGAGAAGAGAGAGTGTCTGAATTAAAGAAGAGAGAGTGTAAATCAGGGAGAGTGAGGTGTGGTTTTTTATACCCAAAATGAGTACAACCTCCAAGCCAAGAGTACAAACCTTCTCATGCATAAAACACCTTTCAAGCATCATGTACAACACCAAGAAGCCAAAGTATGTTACTAATTCATAATAGTTAATTTGTTAATTGGACAACATTGGAATATTAATTACAAGAGTAAACTGTAATTTTATTCTCTGGGGTTTAAGTCAATTGGCACTTTGACCCCTCCCTTGAAATAATTGCAATTTGCCCCCCCCCCCCCCCCCCAACATTGTTGTTATGTCGCAAAATTACCCCCTGTGAACAACTTCTGTTAAAAGGCAACATAATTAAGTAACGGTCAAAGGGTATATAAGTCATTTCCACTATACTTTTGTATCTTACACATTACAACCCCCTATACATTTGAGACTCCTAGCACTCTTACCCCCTACTTTCCCACACCACTCCTCGAGATCTCCGGCGATCTTCATCTCGAAACCCTAACCTTTTTCCACTCAGCTTAATGATCGAGTCGAAACCGGCACAGTTCTCAAAGGATCTGTTGTTCAGCTCATCGAATACATTAAGCATATGTAATTATGTTCTTTTTTCATAGTATTATCATGAACCGCGAGAGAATACCGAACGAGAACTCATAGACAGTAAAACTTTAAGCACTTTTTTATTTCAAAAATTACATCTGTTACTGCATTTGGTGAATTAAATTAAGTTAACCCGGATGTTTAACTTGAAATTTGATATATGATTTAAAGTCGTGAAGATATTCAGCAATTCAAATAAAGAAAATCAAACTGCAATAGCACTAGACAAAATGCATATGACATCATAACAATTCATAACCGCCACCGAATTCAACTGACCGAATTCATAACCGCCACCGAATTCAACTGATCTAGAATTTGAAGATTCATGTTTACAATAGGAAGAAATTTGGTTTCACTTTTCTTCCTCAATTGCTTCCGATTTTATTGCATCATTTTCAGATTTTTTTCAACCATCAAAATATCAGCGGCTATAATCAATTTACCCTAAATAAATTGCTCAAAAGGTGTAAACTGTCATAAGATAGAAGTTCAAGGGTGTGGATGTAAATAGATACCCATGGCTCTAATCCTCATCATTGAACTAATCTATGCAAAAGTTGTTTCTCTGTTTTGGGATCAGACCATGCGTAATCCTCAAACTGTTATTAATGTTCCAGCAATATACCATTTAGGGTATGTTTGGCATGGAGCTTTTATTAGCTTCTAGCTTTAAGCTTTTAAGAAAAATATTCTACTTAATAAAAAATCTTGTTTGGTTGAAGGAGCTTTAAGTTTTTAGGTTAGGAGCTTGAAGCTTTTCGTTGAACGCTACTACTAGTAGCGTTTAGAAGGAGCTACAAGCTTTTAGGAAAAAAAATTGACTATTTTAACCACTAAAAATAATGAAATTTTTAATGCACTAACTTTCTAAATTTTTAGTTATGTACATTTTGGTCATTTTATGCATTTTATTAAAAGCTACAGCTACTCTACCAAACACCAAATATATCTAAAAAGCTACAGCTACTAGCTACCAGCTACAGCTACCAACTTCTAGCCACCAGCTACCAGCTTGCAGTTTCCAGCCACCAGCTATCAGCTACTTTTGCCAAACATACCCTTAGTGTCAAGTATTATAGAAAAGAACCAAGGTAAGTTAACCTGTGATTGCAAGTATTATTAGGCTACACGGTATGGGGCCGTCCCCCCACCCGTTCTCGTCCGGCGACGGGCGCTACATCAACCCGCCCCCCTGCCGTCCCGTCCTCCACGTTCCTTTCTAGACGTTTGAGACGGACCAAAAGTGGGCCTCTCCCTTTGAAAAGTTACTGTTATTTAATAAAAAAAAATCCATTTTCCAAACGGTCAAAAAATTAAAATATATATATTTCCACCCCTTTTTCACCTCAATTCACAAATTTAACCCCAAAATTTCATCTCTCTCATATAATTTTTCTTCCACTTTTATAAACCTTATACTTTATCATGGATCCCTTCAACAACCCGAACAATCCGAACAATCCCAATAACCCGACCCAACCGAATGTTTTCTCAGTTCCGGGATATTATCCAATGAGGTGGAGATGGCGAAACGCCAAAAAACATCGGAAACGGGTAGTTTTAGCGCCGGTGGATCGGACGCGAGGTGTCACATAAACTTAAATGATGACGCCGACTTTGACGAAGAGGAGTATGCCGTACATGATGAGGAGCGTCCACCGGGCCGAGACAAATCAAAGAAGGAGCTGGCCAAGGGGAAAGAAAAGGAAAAGGTGGACCCGAAGATGGAAGAGTTTATGGAACAGTTAAAAATGTACAACGACGTCTCGGCCCAAAAGACGGAGGCGAAGGAGCGGGCCGTCGAAGAAAAAACTCGTGTAGCGGAAGAAAAGTTACGCGAGAAGGTCCGATTGTCGAATGAGAAAATCCGAATTTCCGATGAAAAAATTCGGCTCAAGGAATGAGAAATAATTACGATGGATGTCGATCAGTATCCCAAGCCGAAACGTTCGATGTTGAAAAAACTACAAACCGATATCATGAAGAAAGCATGATATTATTTAAGTCTATGTTTTTTTATTAAGTTTATGTTTTGTTTTAAATTTATGTAATGTGGTTTTAATACTAATGAAAATATATTGTTAGTTTATTTATTTGTTAAAAAAAAGTAGAAGATTAAAAAAACAAAGAAATGGTGGGGAGGACTATGACTAGGACCATCCTTCCATACCCTCTACTTTTTGGGGGTGGAGCATCATTGGGAGGACTATGACGTGGCGCCTACATGGCGGAACATTCTCCCTTGGAGGACCATCACCATACCTTGTAGCCTTAGAGGGTTTTGAAAAGGATTTGTTTCCTGCAGGGGTAATGTTTGGAGCAGTCTATAACACTAGGGGTAATATTGCAGAATACAGAGAACTATAGGGGGTTAGAAGAAAGGGTAATATAGTCATTTTACAGAGGTGGTAATATTACAGAGTAGAACAGATCATAGGGGTAAGTGTCACAACCCCCGATCCCTATTCCCGGGAATGGGCGGCCGCGAACTAGTTATGGTGGTATCACGTTATTAACTTATTTGGCAGCGGAAATTTTCATCAGGATCGTAGTTAGGAAATATTAAATCAGAGTAAACCACCATATTTTATAATATTAAATACATGGGTAAATCCCAAGTTTTACATTTCAAACTGAATTACAGGGATAAATCCCACTTTATTGAAATAAACGCTTTATTTATTTAGGTAACTTTTATAGCCACTTTTCCAAGCCTTCAGTGCTGTCCAGCTGGCTTCTAATTGGCTTTCACATTGTGTTACCTGAAACGCGTTTTAAAAAAGGTTTTGTCAGTGGAAAATACTGGTGAGTGAATCCCAGTTTAACCAAGAAATATAAATTTAATTTAAACTTAACAGTATTGAGGGCGATTACAATGTTTATATCTACCCAATTACTCATTCAGTAGTGTCAAGTCTGACTAGAGGGTCATATTACACATTGGCTAACTCTTCGTCCAATGGTAACGTTACTCCAATTTTGTATACAAAACCCCAACATACCGGCAGTAATTGTAGAATTACAAAGACTCAATCACTGCTAAATTTCATTGTAAAAAGGTTAAGGTTTTGTAAAAACTAGTAACAAAAAGGAGATTACTCACATTGCTATTTTAGGGTTTTCAGTAGTGATTTCCTGAGAATAATCTATAATTTACACAAATGCACGTGTGTTAGTATAATAACCCATTTTAACATTAGTAATACACTCCCCGAGACGGCATTCCAACGACTACGTCGGGCAGAACCACGACAGTCGTTAAGGAACCCTAGATCAATCGGGCAGAGTATCTAATACGTATCCAGGGGTTATAATACTTACAACAAAGCAGAACCTCGCTATTTAGGGGGGTATAATGCCCGGGTATTACTTCTACTACTCAGAAATTTAGTAAGAAAGAAAGGAAATGAACGACGGACTGAAGGCCCGTTGCCTTCTATTTATAGTGCTGAAATCGCACCCTCTCGCGGCCCGCGTGACATGAGCACAAGGCCTACGCGGCCCGCGTTGACCTCCGGTCAATGCGTAGCTTGGCTGGGTCACCCTCTAGACTTGACACGGTGATGACACGTGTCATCACCGGGCTGCGCCACATTCTAGGTCGCTCGCGGCCCGCATTAACTTAAGCGAGATCATACGCGGCCCGCATGAACTTAAGGTTTTGGCGAAGTCCGGTTACACCCTCGCGCGGCCCGCATTAAGTTGAGGTGAGGTCCCATGCGGCCCGCCTCAACTTAAAATTTCTTGTTTTTAATTTATTTTATAAATTATGTTATATTTCGGGCTCGGTTTTCACATACGGGGTGCATATAAAGACATATTAGGACATTTTAATGTATATTAGGGTGTCGAAAATTTTATGAGGGTGTCGGTTTACGTTAGGGTTGTTATATCCTCCCCACCTTGTTTTAGAGCTCGTCCTCGAGATCTACTGGAACAAGTGTGGATATTTCTTTTGCATTTCTGATTCAAGCTCCCATGTGTACTCGGGTCCTCTCTTGGAATCCCACTTCACTTTGACCAGAACTAGTCTCTTGTGCTTGAGATTCTTTATTTTTCTATCTTCAATCTGTAGAGGCTTCTCTACAAACTTGAGTTGTTCGTTGACCTCTATATCCTTGAGAGGTACTACGAGCGATTCATCAGCTAGGCACTTTTCGAGGTTAGATACATGAAATACATCATGTATTCCTGCCATTTCCTCCGGCAGTTGTAGCTGATAGGCTACAGGTCCTATTCTTTTAATAATTTTAAAGGGTCCAATATATGTTACGCCCAAATTTCACCTTCCTAAATGTGATAATATCATACTATAATTTAACAAAAATCAGGCATGACCCGTCCATAAAACGAGCATACCCCTGTTTTAAACATAAACAAACTAGATACAATTCTACAATTCGTTCAACAAGAAACTACTAAAAACCAATACAACAAATTTTGGATCAAAAACATTTGAACAAGCTAGTGGAAGCGTTTGGTATGGCATAACATGAACTCGTGCTCGCTCCGATTCTCCAAGTCGCCAAAATTGAGGATTTACCTACATTCAACAACAAAGCTTTAAAAAGTTAGCCGTCATACTTGTTTGCTTATAAAACCGTCATTTTAGTTCCATTCGTGTACGTACTTTCATTTCTCTTACGCATTCGATTACCCAATTAAATGGGTCTGACATATACCCTCATATAACTAACATGTTAGTAGATGGTGACGACCAAACATATAATATTGTATAAACTAAAACGTCCATAGCATATTCTAACAGCTTAAGTTACTTCAACCCGATTATCCTTCCAACATTCAATCATTTCATTACTATATCAACACTTCGAAAGTCCGACATTCGTAAACCTGCAGTTTCAAACATACTTAATAATAACTTGGTTAGCAAACCCGTAATCTCAACATATTCAAGTACTACATCTTCGTAAAAAGGTCGCCAACCATTTATATGCATCTATTTAACTACAACACAATGTACGCCTTTCGCATATTTTTATATATATATATATATATCTTCTATCCACATCACGCGTACTAGTTTATACGACTTAAACTCACCATGACTCCGATTATTCATACCCACATACCATCCTATTCTCTAAACTTAATTAACACACCTCCTTAG
Source organism: Helianthus annuus (assembly GCF_002127325.2). Taxonomy (NCBI): domain Eukaryota; kingdom Viridiplantae; phylum Streptophyta; class Magnoliopsida; order Asterales; family Asteraceae; genus Helianthus; species Helianthus annuus. Next base: position 13,651,549 of record NC_035437.2, on the reverse strand, counting down.
TCATCATTACATACATATATCATACTCTTATATAAATTAAATAAGGCTTAGACTTGGGTGTACAACTTATAATCGTCAAGGGAACACTCGAAATCATGTTTGGGAGGCCCACCGTAGTCCACAGATAATATACCGAAGCCTACGATGCATAAATCACATAAATAATATTTTTCACAGAACCTTCACCAGGCCGTGTCAGCTTACCACCCGGCCGTGTCAGCTCTGCACTTTTCCTAGCCATTAATTTTTACCGAAACGGACATAACTCTCTCATTTTTCACCCGTTTTGCGTCACGTTTCTTCCTACATGATTGTAAATTAACATTCTATCATGTGAACTTGAAATCCAACATCCGAGTTAAGGTATTTCTTAACTTGTACATGTTGGCTTATTATTCATCTACGAATTATTCGACCCGTTCATGCATTCATCAAAATAATATATTGATTTGACCTCAACTTCATATGAACTTAATAATTAAACATTATACTACTTAAACAAACTAAGAAGTGATTATGGAAATCACTTACCTCGCACGTCCAAGTTTGTGCATAACTTCCTCATTTCCTCTTAATCCGATAGCCTTCCATACTTGAGTCCTTGTCAATTTTGGTTTCCTATCCTTTCAAATCATTATACCCATTTCATAGTTAGCACGTATGATCATTCATATCGCATCCACTTTCAACTCTTAGCTACATAAACTTTTAATAGTCAAACTTTATCACGCATAAAACATGAACCGACAACCACGTTGTTCAATCATTTACTTAGTCAAACTTATTATCATAGATACGTACACAACATAACTCCGACATTATTACTTATTAATAAACTATTCGTTTCACATTCGTACACATTCACTTTTGATTACTATAAATCAAGCGCGTTAAATACATGGTGAGCATCACACTATTTAAACACAAGGTACAAGTCCCTAATGCATGATTTTACCAAATCATTCATTCAAATCCGAATTTTCATATGGACTCCATCTAAAGCACACTTCGCACATTATCTTGTTAACGACTACACCATAAACACTTTCTATACATACCTACCCACAACTTTCATACAATTTCACAAATTTGTTCTCTTAGGCATTTCATCAAACACCTTGTAAGCATCATAATCATGGTATTCGGTACAAGACTATAAGGCACATTCTTATTAGTTTATCATCATACAACATTCATATTCATTTGGATTTACATAACTACTCCATCCTACATAAATTTTATTCATCATTCATGTATCACATCAAGCTCATAATCAAAGTTCTAGTTATATGATCTCATTCCATCATCCTACAATTACTAGCTTCTTAACAAGCGGGTTTTTGCTAAAATCACAACAACCATCCCAATTCAAACATAATTTCTGCTATAATTCTTATCCTAATGCTTAATCCTAACCAAACTTCACGAATCCTATGCCATGCATTCATGCTTGGGTCAAGACCCACTTCATACAATTTAGAAAATCACAAAATTGAACTTACCACTTCAAAGAACAGGTGTAGGAGCTTAGAATTTGATGATTATTCTTTCGATTTCCTTAAGATTTCTAGTAATTCTTGTGGATTTTGTGAAGTTAGGGTTTCACCCCTCCTTGCTCCCCTCCTGTCGATCGTCCAGAACCCCACACACGAGTTGTGTGTGGGTTTTAATCATTTAACATTTTATTATCTAAACTTTTGGGCATTTACATCTTTAGTCCCTCCATATTTACCACTTAATTAACTTAAATTACTACCCTTTTATCATAACATTTTAACTTATGTCTATGAAATATTTTTGGGGTGTTACAAGTCTACCCCCCTTACAGAAGGTTTCGTCCCCGAAACCTTTCTCATTCCAACCGGACCAATTGTACTCCTACTCTTTTATCTTTTCATTCACAATGCTTACTACTACAGGGATGCATTCGAGATCTTGGCAAGAGTTTCATTCATTCATAAATGTCATTGTACGCATTGTCCCTCCGTTCTTAAATCAAGTAAATTACTTTCATATTCGCATTAAAGTCAGAATCTGATCCCGAGCTCTTATTAGTGTCGTCTTCACTTTATAATGCTAGCTCCTAGCACATATCATCACTAGCGCTTCATTCATCGAATTTTATTCCAAGTGTATACAGTTATTAATCATACAAACTAAGTCTATGGCTTGTTTCTAACATCCTATTTAAGCATATTACATTCGCATATCTACTAATCAAAATAAATCGGTTTATTTCATACTGCTCATACATCCTATGCTATCTTTCATGTTGTTCACCACGAGCCATCAAAACATTCCATTTCTATCATTACTTTTGATTACCTTTAAACTCATAGGGGGGGGTCAATACATTATCATATGCATACTATAATCATTCAAAGACTTATTATTTAAATCAAAGTCACCCTTCTTCAACTTAGTTATCCGTACTTAGTTCTAAGACTAAGTATTATTTCCATGGTTACTATTGTTATACATGCCATGCATACCTTTTCTACAATATTTTGTTCAAATGAACATGGCCAACAAGCCGAGCATCAAAGTTAGCATTTCTTAACGATACTTGCCGTCTCTTATATTCTATCAGAATTTCCACAGTTATGAGCATTCTGGTTCAATACCACCCGACGATCATTACGAACATTTAGAAGTTCACTTCACAATTTTCATTATGGTTTGTATATACATATTCTACTCTGACGCATCCCTCTCTAGTCGAGTCATAACCGCATACTATAGTTACAACCCTTTTTATACGTACCTGGCGGAAGTAAATTCCATTGATTCATTATCCATACCTTACGGTAATCGTTCCTTTCCGATTAGTGACATTGCGCGTCTATTCATCAAGCTTACCTATGAGTATAAAACTTAACAATAAAAACATTAGCTACCGAGTTCAAATGGCAATCACCATCTGACCCGTATGACCCATTTGTCCTATCGACCATTCTCGTACGAAACGCGTTTGCATAATATATTCATATATATATATATATATATATATATATATATATATATATATAGAAGTTCAAACATAAACTGAATCATATCACTAAAGGAACATTTATTTGTTTGGTATGTAATCACTTCACATTCGAATATCTTCCTTCTTATTATTCATTTGTTCATTTGCATTACATTTATTTATATGACTTGTTTGACGCAATCATGGTTAAACTATTGACTCTTATTATGTAAACTAGTTTTCACCTTTTTATACCTTAAGTCCGCTTCGCGAATTTGAACATGGCATTCACGCCTTTCATTCCTTGAATTCGTCTCGCGGATTCAAGCATTGCATCCATATATTTCATTCTTTGAATCCGTCTCGCAGATTCAAGCATTGCATTCGTATCTTTCATTCCTTGAATCCGTCTCGCGGATTCAAGCATTGCATTCGTATCTTTCATTCCTTGAATCCGTCTCGCGGATTCAAGCATTGCATTCGTATCTTTCATTCCTTGAATCCGTCTCGCGGATTCAAGCATTGCATTCGTACATTGTTGGTCCGTACTTTTTACGGATTCAACATTTTATTCTTATCACTTACACTTTTCACTCTTACGTAGTACTCTCAATCTCCCGAGAGTCTTACTACTCATTTCACCCGTGCGCCCACCTGCTACCCAATTCTAACGGGCATACATGTAAAAATTATCGCGGTCTCATGAACGTCATACGTTTCTTGTATACTAGCCAGGTACACCATCCACGTACTAGTTTCATGTCTTCGCGTAATCGCCACATCATGCCCGAAGAATTAAGTTTCGGCACGTGTTCCTTTTTAAAACTCCTTTACCATGTCGTCGTTATATTCATTTAGAATTTTCTTTCATTTGCCTAATTATACTATTTCATACATCAACGCGTTTAGTATACGTACCAGGGGTCAATTCGTCTTATTACTTGCCTTGATGCCGGTCCTAGACCGCATTCACGGATCATTCCTTCCGAACAGTTGCGCTTACCCTTCACATAACCCGCGTGCTCTTGGCCTTATAAATAGCATATAAATAAATGATTAGCATATTCCGTCTATCTTATCCACTAATCATGGTCACATATGTCGTACTAGGCCTTATATAAATCTTACACGAACATTCATTAAGCTTTTAGACATTTTAGAAACTCAAAGTACGAAAACAAGGTCTTTACAAGTTTCTTTCCATCGTAACCACTAATTGTGGTTAGATACATCTTATTAGGCATTATTTGGACCCTACATAAACATTCGAATGGGCCTTCGGACAACCCGGTAACTCGGAACGCGAAATAATACAAAAATAAAATTTTCAGCAGATTGTTACTCCACAAGCCGTCGGCGACAGCCTTACACCCGTCGGCGACGGGTCCTGGAATGTGGCGTCGGCCACTTTTGCCCGTCAGCAGACTCTTAGGGCGTCGGGACTAGGGGGGGCGTCGGCGACGGTCAGGAGCCCGTCGGCGACGGCCTCCCGTTTGCTGAAACGCTGCTGAATTTCTTTTTAGTGTTCCGACCATTTACCGGGTCCGTTTTCAGCTACACGGGTCCCGGGACTTGTTATTTTACACGCCTTATCACCCATAACCTACTTGAACCTTAAAACTTATACCGTAACACACTATACATACTTATATTAATTGAAAAGTTAAAATTTTACCTCATTGACGATCTTGGAGCGAGCACACTTTTGCACGAGCCATCAGTTTGAGTTCAAGCACTGATACTCTTGCTCGAATCCCTCAAACCTTGGCTCTGATACCAACTTGTTACGCCCCAAATTTCACCTTCCTAAATGTGATAATATCATACTATAATTTAACAAAAATCGGGCATGACCCGTCCATAAAACGAGCATACCCCTGTTTTAAACATAAACAAACTAGATACAATTCTACAATTCGTTCAACAAGAAACTACTAAAAACCAATACAAAAAATTTTGGATCAAAAACATTTGAACAAGCTAGCGGAAGCGTTTGGTATGGCATAACATGAACTCGTGCTCGCTCCGATTCTCCAAGTCGCCAAAATTGAGGATTTACCTACATTCAACAACAAAGCTTTAAAAAGTTAGCCGTCATACTTGTTTGCTTATAAAACCGTCATTTTAGTTCCATTCGTGTACGTACTTTCATTTCTCTTACGCATTCGATTATCCAATTAAATGGGTCTGACAAATACCCTCATATAACTAACATGTTAGTAGATGGTGACGACCAAACATATAATATTGTATAAACTAAAACGTCCATAGCATATTCTAACAGCTTAAGTTACTTCAACCCGATTATCCTTCCAACATTCAATCATTTCATTACTATATCAACACTTCGAAAGTCCGACATTCGTAAACCTGCATTTTCAAACATACTTAATAATAACTTGGTTAGCAAACCCGTAATCTCAACATATTCAAGTACTACATCTTCGTAAAAAGGTCGCCAACCATTTATATGCATCTATTTAACTACAACACAATGTACGCCTTTCGCATATTTATGTACATACGTATATATATATATATATATATATATATATATATATATATATATATATATATATATATATATATATATATATCTTCTATCCACATCACGCGTACTTGTTTATACGACTTAAACTCACCATGACTCCGATTATTCATACCCACATACGATCCTATTCTCTTAACTTAATTAACACACCTCCTTAGTCATCATTACATGCGTATATCATACTCTTATATAAATTACATGAGGCTTAGACTTGGGTGTACAACTTATAATCGTCAAGGGAACACTCGAAATCATGTTTGGGAGGCCCACCGTAGTCCACAGATAATATACCGAAGCCTACGGTGTATAAATCACATAAATAATATTTTTCACAGAACCTTCACCAGGCCGTGTCAGCTTACCACCCGGCCGTGTCAGCTCTGCACTTTTCCTAGCCATTAATTTTTACCGAAACGGACATAACTCTCTCATTTTTCATCCATTTTGCGTCACGTTTCTTCCTACATGATTGTAAATTAACATTCTATCATGTGAACTTGAAATCCAACATCCGAGTTAAGGTATTTCTTAACTTGTACATGTTGGCTTATTATTCATCTACGAATTATTCGACCCGTTCATGCATTCATCAAAATAATATATTGATTTGACCTCAACTTCATATGAACTTAATAATTAAACATTATACTGCTTAAACAAACTAAGAAGTGATTATGGAAATCACTTACCTCGCGCGTCCAAGTTTGTGCATAACTTCCTCATTTCCTCTTAATCCGATAGCCTTCCATACTTGAGTCCATGTCAATTTTGGTTTCCTATCCTTTCAAATCATTATACCCATTTCATAGTTAGCACGTATGATCATTCATATCGCATCCACTTTCAACTCTTAGCTACATAAACTTTTAATAGTCAAACTTTATCACGCATAAAACATGAACCGACAACCACGTTGTTCAATCATTTACTTAGTCAAACTTATTATCATAGATACGTACACAACATAACTCCGACATCATTACTTATTAATAAACTATTCGTTTCACATTCGTACACATTCACTTTTGATTACTATAAATCAAGCACGTTAAATACATGGTGAGCATCACACTATTTAAACACAAGGTACAAGTCCCTAATGCATGATTTTACCAAATCATTCATTCAAATCCGAATTTTCATATGGACTCCATCTAAAGCACACTTCGCATATTATCTTGTTAACGACTACACCATAAACACTTTCTATACATACCTACCCACAACTTTCATACAATTTCACAAATTTGTTCTCTTAGGCATTTCATCAAACACCTTGTAAGCATCATAATCATGGTATTCGGTACAAGACTATAAGGCACATTCTTATTAGTTTATCATCATACAACATTCATATTCATTTGGATTTACATAACTACTCCATCCTACATAAATTTTATTCATCATTCATGTATCACATCAAGCTCATAATCAAAGTTCTAGTTATATGATCTCATTCCATCATCCTACAATTACTAGCTTCTGAACAAGCGGGTTTTTGCTAAAATCACAACAACCATCCCAATTCAAACATAATTTCTGCTATAATTCTTATCCTAATCCTTAATCCTAACCAAACTTCACGAATCCTATGCCATGCATTCATGCTTGGGTCAAGACCCACTTCATTCAATTTAGAAAATCACAAAATTGAACTTACCACTTCAAAGAACAGGTGTAGGAGCTTAGAATTTGATGATTATTCTTTCGATTTCCTTAAGATTTGTAGTAATTCTTGTGGATTTTGTGAAGTTAGGGTTTCACCCCTCCTTGCTCCCCTCCTGTCGATCGTCTAGAATCCCACACACGAGTTGTGTGTGGGTTTTAATCATTTAACATTTTATTATCTAAACTTTTGGGCATTTACATCTTTAGTCCCTCCATATTTACCTCTTAATTAACTTAAATTACTACCCGTTTATCATAACATTTTAACTTATGTCTAGGAAATATTTTTGGGGTGTTACAATATACCTGGGACTTAATTTTCCTCTTTTGATGAATCTTACCACTCCTTTCCAAGGAGAGACTTTTAATAATACTCTGTTGCCTACTTGGAATTCTAATGGCTTCCGTCTATTGTTAGCGTAGCTCTTCTGGCGATCACGTGCTGCTTTTAGTCGTTCCTTGACTTGAATGATTTTGTCTGTTGTTTCTTGTACTATTTCAGGTCCAGATAGTTGTTTTTCCCCAATTTCTGCCCAACAGACTGGGGTTCTGCACTTTCGTCCATAAAGTGCTTCGAATGGTGCAGCATTGATACTTGTGTGATAACTGTTGTTATAAGAAAATTCTATCAAAGGTAAATGATCATCCCAATTACCTCCGAAATCAATTACACAAGCTCTAAGCATGTCTTCCATCGTCTGAATTGTTCTTTCACTTTGCCCGTCCGTTTGAGGATGATACGCGGTGCTTAGATTCAGCTTGGTTCCCATTGCTTTTTGAAAACTTGACCAAAAATGAGAAGTAAAACGGCTATCCCTATCAGAAACAATTGATAAAGGAATTCCATGTAATGAAACGATTTCATTTACATATAGTTTAGCTAATTGTTCCATACTAAAGGTTTCTTTCATTGGTAAGAAATGAGCTGACTTGGTTAGTCTATCTATAATCACCCAGATTGTATCATTTCCTTTTCTTGTTTTGAGTAATTTAGTAACAAAATCCATTGTTATCGATTCCCATTTCCAAACTGGCATTTCTAATTGTTGTAACAAACCTGAGGGTTTCTGATGTTCAGCTTTAACTTGTGAGCAAGTTAAACATTTAGATACATAAGTTGCTATATCCTTTTTCATTCCTATCCACCAGAAATTTTTCCTTAAATCCTGGTACATTTTATCATTTCCTGGATGCATCGTATATTTAGATTTATGGGCTTCTTCTAATATACGGTGACGTAAATTTACTAATTTAGGTATCCAGGTTCTCTTTTTATGAAATCTCCAAATTCCATCAGTTCCTTTTCAGTTTCCTTAATCATTCCTTTTAATTTTTCAGTATCTTCCTTGATTACTGATTTTTGTGCTTCTCTAATTTGTTCGTTTAAATCTACTTGCAGATTTAATTTAAGAGAACGTACCCTTTTTGGCTTTTCGTGATATTTCCGACTTAAAGCATCTGCTACTACATTGGCTTTTCCTGCATGATACTGGATATCACAGTCATAATCGCTAAGTAATTCCATCCAGCGTCTTTGTCTCATATTCAACTCTTTTTGCCCGAAAACATATCTTAAACTTTTATGATCTGTGAATATGGTAAACTTACTACCATAAAGATAATGTCTCTAGATCTTAACGGCAAAAATTATAGCTCCTAATTCCAAATCATGGGTTGAATAATTCTCTTCATGATTCTTAAGTTGTCTAGAGGTGTAAGCTATAACCTTTTGACGTTGCATCAGCACACATCCATAACCTAATTTAGAAGCGTCACAATAGACTACAAAGTCTTCAGTTCCTTCGGGTAATGCTAGTATAGGTGCATGGGTCAATCTTTGCTTAAGGATCCTAAAAGCTTCTTCTTGTTTTGGTCCCCATTCAAACTTAACAGATTTACAGGTTAACTTAGTTAAAGGAATGGCTATTCTAGAAAAATTCTCGAATAAATCTTCTATAATAACCGGCCAATCCTAAGAAACTTCTAACCTCGGTTGGTGACTCAGGGGTTTTCCATTTGGTAATTGCCTCGATCTTGGTTGGATCCACATGAATTCCTTCATGATAAACTAAATGTCCAAGGAATTGTACCTGTTCTAACCAAAACTCACATTTTGAAAATTTAGCATAAAGCTTTTCCTTTCTTAATAAACTTAAAAGTAAGTGCAAGTGCCTTGCATGCTCCTCCTTACTTTTAGAGTAAATTAAAATATCATCTATGAAGACAATTATGAATTTATCCAAATATGGCTTACATATTCGGTTCATCATGTCCATAAATGCGGCTGGGGCATTGGTTAAACCAAATGGCATGGCTGTAAATTCATAATGACCATACCTTATTCTGAATGCAGTTTTAGGAATATCCTCTCCCTGTACCTTTAATTGATGATATCCTGATCTTAAATCGATTTTAGAGAAAAATCGAGCTCCTTGAAGTTGATCAAATAAATCATCAATCCTTGGTAATGGATATCGATTCTTAATCGTGACCTTGTTCAATTCACGGTATTCAATGCACATACGCATCGATCCGTCTTTCTTTTTGACAAACAATATCGGTGCTCCCCATGACGATGAGCTTGGTTGTATGAATCCTTTTTCTAACAATTCGTCTAATTGTTTCTTCAGTTCTTGCATTTCAGCGGGTGCCAAACGGTAAGGAGTTTTGGCAATCGGTGTTGTCCCTGGTAGCAGATGGATTCTAAATTCGACTTCCCTGTCTGGCGGTAATCCTGGTAATTCTTCTGGAAAGACATCTGAAAACTGGGACACCACTGGAATGTCTTTTAATTCTTTTCCTTTAGTGTTAGTGATTATAGAAATCAAATACACTATAGATCATTTTCTTATATAACTTGCAGTTTTCATCACAGAGATGAACTTAGTGGATCTAAAGGGTTTATCTCCTTTAATTATAATCTTTTCACCTCTTGGTGATTTTAATTGAATTGTCTTTTGATCACATAAAATACTGGCTTTATTGGCTATTAACCAATCCATACCTAACACGACATCAAATCCAGCCAAATTCATGGGGTAAAGGTTTGCAATAAACTTTTGATTAAATATTTCTATTCTTGCTCCCTGCAAGATTTCAAAAATCTTAATGGTTTCTCCATTTGCTGTTTCTACTAGACATTCTTGTGGTAGTTTAGTTAATGATTGATTTAGGAGTTTGCAAAACGAAGTATTAATAAAACTTTGGTTTGCACCAGAGTCAAATAATACTTTAGCAAAAATATCATTAACTAAAAACATATCAGCAATGATGTCTGGAATCATCTTGGCTTCATCTGCAGTTAGAACGAATGCTCTAGCATTTTTAGGATTCTTGTTGTCTGCAGTTGGAGTCAATTTTGGACAGTTTGGCTTGATGTAACCTTTTTCTCCACAGTTGAAGCATACCCTGCTATTGGCTTTCTTCCTGCAATCTTCTTCCTTGTGACCTAATATTTTGCAGAAATTGCAGTATATGGGGCATTTTCCAGAATGCTTCCTTTTGCAATACTTGCAATAAGGTGCAGACGTAGAACCTACATTCCTATGATTGTAAATTCCCAGAACGGAATTCTTGAGTAAGCCTTTGGGATAAGTTTCTCCTTTGGTCTTCTTCTCAAGTTCGGATTAGCTCGTTTGTCAAGGTATTGGCTAGTTCTACAGCTTCCTCTATGGTTTGTGGTCTAGCTGCCTTGACTACATGCCTAATTTCTCCAATTAATCCCCAGATGTAACGGGAGATTAATACTGGTTCAGGGGATGCAAGGGTTGGTACTATCCTAGCATATTCAAAGAATGTGGTAGTGTAACCTTTACTATCTACCCCGGTCATTCTAAGATTCAGAAACTTATTTGCTATCTGTTCTTTTTCATTGGGAGGGCAGAATTTCCTTTCCACCATGTTCTTATATTCTTCCCACTCCATGTTATAAACCCTATCACTTCCTTTTGACTAGAGGATAGTGTTCCACCATTCTAGGGCTGCATTTCTAAACAGATTTGAAGCAAACATTATTTTGTCTTCTTCAGCACACTTGCTTATTTTCAGAACTGCTTCAGTTTTCTCTATCCAGCGTAAAGCTGCAACGGGTCCTTCATTGCCCGAGAATTCTATTGGTTTGCAGGACCAGAATTCTTTGTAAGAACAACCATATGAAATGGTTCTTCTTCTTTTTGGAATGGGCGCTTGAAGTATAAGTCCATTGTTCACACTGTTTTCTGGTTCAGTTGGTCGCTTACTGCTATGCTTACTTTTATTTTCAGCTTCTTTAACAGTTTGGATAATAAAAGGCATTGCATCTATAATTCCTTGTGCAACTATATGCTGAATGGCACTATTATCCATTGGGTTTCCGTTGTTATTGTTGTTCGGGTTCTCGTTATCCACGTTATTGTTACTCTGGTTATCGTTATTCAGATTATCTTGATTTCCCTCGTCGGCCATCTGAATTTTAAACATTTACCAAGTACTAATATTACAATTAATATTTGAATATAGCAAATCACATGACACGCATTTTTGGTCAAAAGCGTCGAGCATTGCGACATTTACTCTATTCATATATTATGCATCATTACACACCAGTACTAAATTTAAAATTACAATACTGACTGAAATGTAAAGCTACAATACTAATAGTATGCATCCGTAGTTTTTTTTTCTAACGCATACACACATATATTATATTATATTATTATTATTTCTACCGTTCCTGCCATCACCTTCACTGATATGGATTCATCCAAAAATCCATATTGCGCTCGTCATACTTCCAGACGAGGCGCTCTCCCACCTGACGCATTCTTTCACTACTTTCTAAAATTTCCTCCCCGAAAGTCCTAAGTTCTTGCACATTTTCTGCACTCATTGGGGGTGCAGGTTCTAGGACTGGGTTTGGAAGCTGAGGTGATCCTGGTACGGGGCCTGGTATGGGTAGGGATTCTCTAAGATCTCTCTAACGTATATATCATTAATGTAATAAGGATCTTGAGGGTCTAACCCTGGGTAGGCTCCCAGATTAGGAATCGACACATTTTCCTGAATCGGGTTTTGCTGCACATAATCCCTAACATCGTCCCACCAGGGGTCGTAATTGTTTGGGTCTAGGGGATTTGGCGCAGGTACCCTAGGAATCTCTTCCGGGTTATAATCAGGCATTTCTACTTGATTCTCGGGGTTTTCTACTTCCATGGGTTGATTAGGATTTTGTGGTTGTGGTTGGGGTGCTATCATCTGCTCCAGATTTGGGTCAGCTGCAGTGGTTGCTAAAATATGGATATTGGCTATACCCCTAACGAGCATATCCTGAGCATAGGCCTTAGTTTCTCTCTTAGCTGCGGCTAACACTCGCTGATCCTGTAACTTTTTCATGCGTTTCCTACGTTCGTGTGCTCCCCTACTGAACCATCCCCTCTTTTTCTGAGGAAATGGCCCTTCAGACTGAGCCTTAAACACAAAGATTCCTTCTTCAGTGTCAGCAGAATACCCTGAGAGGGCAGGCTGAGAAGAGGAGGTGCCTTCGCTCCTAGGCGAACCAGACAGTTGACGATAGGCGTCAGAAGGTCCTTGGTCACTCATACTGTAAACTAACAAATAGTCAGATAACACATAACAAGAAAATACAATTATGCACGTATTTACGTAATTTATTTCCTAACACTTTGAAATTTGATGTCAGCGGAACACTTCTGTGGCTGAATCAGTGGCATAGCTCTGATACCACCTTCTGTCACAACCCCCGATCCCTATTCCCGGGAATGGGCGGCCGCGAACCAGTTGTGGTGGTATCACGTTATTAACTTATTTGGCAGCGGAAATTTTCATCAGGACCGTAGTTAGGAAATATTAAATCAGAGTAAACCACCATATTTTATAATATTAAATACATGGGTAAATCCCAAGTTTTACATTTCAAACTGAATTACAGGGATAAATCCCACTTTATTGAAATAAACGCTTTCTTTATTTAGGTAACTTTTATAGCCACTTTTCCAAGCCTTCAGTGCTGTCCAGCTGGCTTCTAATTGGCTTTCACATTGTGTTACCTGAAACGCGTTTTAAAAAGGGTTTTATCAGTGGAAAATACTGGTGAGTGAATCCCAGTTTAACCAAGAAATATAAATTTTATTTAAACTTAACAGTATTGAGGGCGATTACAATGTTTATATCTACCCAATTACTCATTCAGTAGTGTCAAGTCTGACTAGAGGGTCATATTACACATTGGCTAACTCTTCGTCCAATGGTAACGTTACTCCAATTTTGTATACAAAACCCCAACATACCGGCAGTAATTGTAGAATTACAAAGACTCAATCACTGCTAAATTTCATTGTAAAAAGGTTAAGGTTTTGTAAAAACTAGTAACAAAAAGGAGATTACTCACATTGCTATTTTAGGGTTTTCAGTAGTGATTTCCTGGGAATAATCTATAATTTACACAAATACACGTGTGTTAGTATAATAACCCATTTTAACATTAGTAATACCCTCCCCGAGACGGCATTCCAACGACTACGTCGGGCAGAACCACGACAGCCGTTACGGAACCTTAGATCAATCGGGCAGAGTATCTAATACGAATCCAGGGGTTATAATACTTACAACAAAGCAGAACCTCGCTATTTAGGGGGGTATAATGCCCGGGTATTACTTCTACTACTCAGAAATTTAGTAAGAAAGAAAGGAAATGAACGACGGACTGAAGGCCCGTTGCCTTCTATTTATAGTGCTGAAACCGCACCCTCTCGCGGCCCGCGTGACATGAGCACAATGCCTACGCGGCCCGCGTTGACCTCCGGTCAATGCGTAGTGTCGCGGCCCCCGACCCACCCTGGACGGAATCGGGTGCCGTGAGCAGTCCCGTGGTACCGGTGATTATTTTTGAAAAACGTTGCAGCGGAATTTTCATCAGGACCGTGAGTTAGGAAAAATATCAGAGTTTAGAAAACACCGGATTTTATTTAAATAAATGGGATAAATCCCTATTTTATAATGGTAGCTTTAATAAAGATAAATTTTATTTCATAAAACAATATTTCTTAATTTGATTAAGATAAGCCACATCTTGATGCCTTTCAGTGCCGTATCCATCTTTTATTCCACTTTAACGTAATTACCTGAAAAGTGTTTTGAAAAACATTTTATCAGTAATAATTACTGGTGAGTTCATTCCATTTTAGGAAATATATTGTTATACTTTACAGCATTAAGATTTTTATATCTACCCAACTTAATCAGTAATTGTCACATAAGGTAGTTCCGATGTAACAGTGATCACATCACTTATTGGCATACTTTCGTCCAATAGTAAATCTTATCCAGTAATTACATTGTAATATTATTCACTTTATCGGTCACTAGGCGATTCCTGTGAAGGTGATCATATCACTGTTGATCGTTCTTTCAACTAGTGATTCTATTCATTACACTGTTGATCATTCTTTCAACTAGTGCATCTGGTCATGTTACTGTTGATCATTCTCTCAACTAGTAACTCTGGTCATATCACTGTTGATCATTCTTTGAACTAGTGATTCTATTCATGGCACTGTTGATCATTCTTTCAACTAGTGCTCTTGGTCATGTCACTGTTGATCATTCTCTCAACTAGCGACTCTGGACTTAGTTGTGTCCGGTGACATTTACTTTGTCAAATATATTACCTATGGCACAAAGCCGTTCAATCCATAAAATGACATATATAAATTCATATCAAACTATTATTACTTATCAAATATAATATGTCAATTTAATATTTGATCTATTAACGCGATTAACAATATAATCTTCGCAAGGTAGGATACCTTTATATTTGATTATTATGATATATACTTTATAAATCTGTCAACGATTTAATGTTAAAACAGTTATATGTTATGGATACTGAGGTATAATTCTTACTGTGATTGTGATCATGCTTTTATTAGCTATCTTTCTGGCTAATAGTAACAAGGATCAAATAATATAAAACTTCCTATACCAGCAATTATTCATAGAATATAAAAATTTAATCACTGTAAGTATAACAGGTAACCCTTTATGATTTTGGAAAACATTTATAATTATATCACAAAAAGGTGACAAAACAGTGAGAAAAGAGAATGGACTCACAAACGGTGAGAAAAGAGAAATGAACTCACATTGCAGATTTCTACGGCAAAGTTTTAGTCTACAGATAAGCCTTGATATATTGCAGATTCAATTTGAGCAGAGTCTAGCCTACTGATTTGCCTGTGATTAACCTAATTTAAATAATAATGCACACCCACAACCGGGTTAATGATCAATACAGCTTTTACGATAACTCACGAGATCAAATTCTCACAATGAATGACCAAGTGCAATACTTCAACTCATTTATCGTATTAACGACAAACGACAAAGTATAATACTTCAACTCATTTATCGAATTATCGACAAACGACAAAGTATAATGCTTCAACTCATTTATCGAATTATCGACAAACGACAAAGCATAACCCAATGTGGGCGGCACTTAAACATTCTTTGGATATATTGATCTCGGAAAATGAATCGTAATAGCGATCGAGTTATTACCCTGATTGCGGCAGCACTTCGTGAATCGTGTGTGTTAATTGTAGTGTTTTAGCTCTATCTCGACGTTCACAGTGAAATTGTGCGTCGTTTCAACTTCCTCAGGCAAGTCCCAAGGCCCTCTATTTATACCCAAAATTGGTGCCTCCCGCGTGTCGCGGAAGAATCCAAGACCTGTGCCGCGTATCGCCTGGGAAGTCAAAGTAGGATAGGGTAGGTTCGTGTCCAACTAGCTCCAGTGAGTCGACGATTTTATTAAATTCGATTTTTATAATAATTTATAAGGATAATTGTTGAGTAGGGAATGCCCCCCCTGAGTTTTAGGGGCCCTGATCCTGATTCTGATTGTAATGAAATTCGTAGGGTTTGTGCGGAATTACTTGGGTGTCTTAATTAGGTTTTCCTATTGAATAAAATAATAGTTTTGACGAGGGTTGTTACATTCTCCCCACCTTAATAAAAATCTCGTCCTCGAGATTTGGGTTATGATATTTCTGTTAGATTTATGTCATTACTTAGTCAACAAATGACACGGAAGTAAATACAAGTTATACTATAGATAGGACTCAATGGTTCAGCTGAGATTAGCTTAAGAATTTGATGTCAAATGGATGAGATGAAATGATAACATTTTCAATTTGATTGGCAACTGAGAAAGACTCAGAATCAGTAATTTTGAAATGAAATAGAAGTATGAAAATGATTGTCAACTACCGAAACGTTACCAGAGAAAAATCAATGTGTTGACATTGCAAGGATACACCGAAATGAAATAGAGTTTAGTGTATCATTGTCTTTAATACATAATTGTATTAAGACTACTTTCAAATGATGAGTTAAACGAAGTACATGCGTGGGTTTGAATGGATCGTATGATTAGGATTAGCCCAAGCTACAAGTTGATAACGACTCCGCAAGGTGTCGTAATGATTGAAATGATTCAAAAGTTATGGTGACCGAAGAATTTCACCATGTATATAACTAAAAGCTCAAATGAAGTAAAATTGAATAGGATTTTCAAATGATAATGAAATGATCAAAAGATGAAGGAAATGTTTAAGAAGTACACCGAAATATGATACGAATTTGTGTACTGTTATCTTAACACATAGTTGTATTAAGATTGATCAAGAATATGAACCAAAAATCAAAATTCGCATGTTTAGGAGTGAAATTAGAAATAGCACAAGCTACAAATTTATTATGACGCCACAAGGTGTCATAGGGATGGAAATTAATAGCGGTGAATGAAACGAGTTTCACCATGCTTTAAATCAAATGAAGTAAGTTCGAATATTTCAAATGAATTATTTTGGATTTGAAAGAAAGTTTTTCGATCAAAAAAAATGATAAGGCAATAAAGATTACGAGGCACTTGAGAGATACACGGAAATATGAAATGAATGTGTGTATCATTATCTTAGCACACGATTGTGTTAAGATTGATTTGATAGAATAAATCAAAGCGGATTCAACATGAATAAATAATTAAATCCGTATGTAAGAGGTACTACGAGATTTAGCACAAGCTTCAAATTTATGAAAACGTCACCACAAGGTGATCGTGGCCAAATAAATGATTCAATGAAAGTGACGATCAAACGAGTCTATTATGGTTTCGAATAGATGATGTACTTGACAAAATTTATTTATTTAAAAACTTCTATTTATATTAGGGTCAAGTAATAACTTAGCTTAGATACTATATGTTAGTGATTACGTCTGGAATCATTTCTGCTTCTTGCGTAGTAAGTACAAATGCTTGCGCGTTCTTCTTAGCTTCGTCGGTTATTCTGGCCCTGTTGTTAAGTGTTTTGGTTAGTTTTGGGCAATATGGTTTGATGTGTCCTGTTTCTCCGCAATTGTAACAGACGTTAGTTTTCCTTCTACACTCTTCCTCTATGTGCCCGGTCATCTTGCAGAAGTCACAGTAGGGTGTGTTCCTAAAACGACATCTTCCTGAATGCTTTTTGTTACAGTTTCTGCAGATAGGTTGTTTCAATGACGGTTCAGTTTCTTTCTTATTGAATTCTTGGAAAATTTTCTGGGCTAATTCTTTCTTCTTATTTTCTTCTCTTGTGCGGATTAGTCCATCTGTCAGCATATTGGCTAGTTCAACTGCTTCTTCGGTCGTCTGTGGTCTAGCGGCTTTAACTATGTCTCGGATTTCGCTAACTAATCCCCAAATATAGCGAGAAATTAGTACGGGTTCTGGCGAAGCCAGAGTTGGTACCATTCTTGCATATTCGAAGAATGTTGTCGTATATTCACGACAATTCACATCTATCATTTTATGATTTAGGAACTTGTTAGTTATTCGTTCCTTTTCATAAGGAGGACAAAATTTTCTTTCTACTACTTCCTTGAATTTGTCCCAGTTCATGGCATAAGCCATATCACTTCCTTTTGCCTGAAGAATTGTATTCCACCATTCTAAGGCTTCTTCCTTAAGGAGGTTAGATGCATACATCACCTTATCTTCTTCGGCACATTTGCTGATTGTAAGAACAACTTCTGTCTTTTCCAACCATCGCAGAGCAGACGTGGCACCTTCACTTCCTGCGAACTCAGTTGGTTTACAGGCAAGAAATTCTTTGTAGGTGCATCCGAGAGTCATCGCCTTCTTCTTCTTGGGAAATGGGGTTTTGGTAATATCATTATTATCACTATGGACACAATGGGTAGAACTATCGTCACGGGTATGCTTGCTACTTGCAACTTTGGTGGGTTCTACGGGATTTTTAACAGCTTTAATTATTAAAGGTAAAGCATTAGCTATTCCTTGAGCTATTAGATTTATAGCATTTTCATCCAAAGGATTTTCATTATTAGCATGATCTTCTGGATTATGGGGTATTTCGTTCGACATCTGAATTTGCAAACATTTTTACTTATTAATATCACAGAATAACAAAATAATACCTCCGGAGCATTATATGTGCATATTGACATACCTATATTCATGTATAACACATGGGTTAATTTGTATCAGTTTTCTGACTTTATTGTTTAGGTATTGAAACAATACTTAATTAGCTTAAACAGGTGGCTTAGCTGATACTAAGGCATCTCTTCTTATGTTTAAGTTCGAATGCTATCAGATGTGCTACCAGTTAATAGCAATCTCCTAACTCTTTTAATTAAGTTTAAGTATAATTGTCACAACACTTGTAGGCTCAAAGTAGTGACTTTGATCAGTGGCTCTGATACCACCTTCTGTCGCGGCCCCCGACCCACCCTGGACGGAATCGGGTGCCGTGAGCAGTCCCGTGGTACCGGTGATTATTTTTGAAAAACGTTGCAGCGGAATTTTCATCAGGACCGTGAGTTAGGAAAAATATCAGAGTTTAGAAAACACCGGATTTTATTTAAATAAATGGGATAAATCCCTATTTTATAATGGTAGCTTTAATAAAGATAAATTTTATTTCATAAAACAATATTTCTTAATTTGATTAAGATAAGCCACATCTTGATGCCTTTCGGTGCCGTATCCATCTTTTATTCCACTTTAACGTAATTACCTGAAAAGTGTTTTGAAAAACATTTTATCAGTAATAATTACTGGTGAGTTCATTCCATTTTAGGAAATATATTGTTATACTTTACAGCATTAAGATTTTTATATCTACCCAACTTAATCAGTAATTGTCACATAAGGTAGTTCCGATGTAACAGTGATCACATCACTTATTGGCATACTTTCGTCCAATAGTAAATCTTATCCAGTAATTACATTGTAATATTATTCACTTTATCGGTCACTAGGCGATTCCTGTGACTGTTGATCGTTCTTTCAACTAGTGATTCTATTCATTACACTGTTGATCATTCTTTCAACTAGTGCATCTGGTCATGTTACTGTTGATCATTCTCTCAACTAGTAACTCTGGTCATATCACTGTTGATCATTCTTTGAACTAATGATTCTATTCATGGCACTGTTGATCATTCTTTCAACTAGTGCTCTTGGTCATGTCACTGTTGATCATTCTCTCAACTAGCGACTCTGGACTTAGTTGTGTCCGGTGACATTTACTTTGTCAAATATATTACCTATGGCACAAAGCCGTTCAATCCATAAAATGACATATATAAATTCATATCAAACTATTACTACTTATCAAATATAATATGTCAATTTAATATTTGATCTATTAACGTGATTAACAATATAATCTTCGCAAGGTAGGATACCTTTATATTTGATTATTATGATATATACTTTATAAATCTGTCAACGATTTAATGTTAAAACAGTTATATGTTATGGATACTGAGGTATAATTCTTACTGTGATTGTGATCATGCTTTTATTAGCTATCTTTCTGGCTAATAGTAACAAGGATCAAATAATATAAAACTTCCTATACCAGCAATTATTCATAGAATATAAAAATTTAATCACTGTAAGTATAACAGGTAACCCTTTATGATTTTGGAAAACATTTATAATTATATCACAAAAAGGTGACAAAACAGTGAGAAAAGAGAATGGACTCACAAACGGTGAGAAAAGAGAAATGAACTCACATTGCAGATTTCTACGGCAAAGTTTTAGTCTACAGATAAGCCTTGATATATTTCAGATTCAATTTGAGCAGAGTCTAGCCTACTGATTTGCCTGTAATTAACCTAATTTAAATAATAATGCACACCCACAACCGGGTTAATGATCAATACAGCTTTTACGATAACTCACGAGATCAAATTCTCACAATGAATGACCAAGTGCAATACTTCAACTCATTTATCGTATTAACGACAAACGACAAAGTATAATACTTCAACTCATTTATCGAATTATCGACAAACGACAAAGTATAATGCTTCAACTCATTTATCGAATTATCGACAAACGACAAAGCATAACCCAATGTGGGCGGCACTTAAACATTCTTTGGATATATTGATCTCGGAAAATGAATCGTAATAGCGATCGAGTTATTACCCTGATTGCGGCAGCACTTCGTGAATCGTGTGTGTTAATTGTAGTGTTTTAGCTCTATCTCGACGTTCACAGTGAAATTGTGCGTCGTTTCAACTTCCTCAGGCAAGTCCCAAGGCCCTCTATTTATACCCAAAATTGGTGCCTCCCGCGTGTCGCGGAAGAATCCAAGACCTGTGTCGCGTATCGCCTGGGAAGTCAAAGTAGGATAGGGTAGGTTCGTGTCCAACTAGCTCTAGTGAGTCGACGATTTTATTAAATTCGATTTTTATAATAATTTATAAGGATAATTGTTGAGTAGGGAATGCCCCCCCTGAGTTTTAGGGGCCCTGATCCTGATTCTGATTGTAATGAAATTCGTAGGGTTTGTGCGGAATTACTTGGGTGTCTTAATTAGTTTTCCTATTGAATAAAATAATAGTTTTGACGAGGGTTGTTACACGTAGCTTGGCTGGGTCACCCTCTAGACTTGACATGGTGATGACAAGTGTCATCACCGGGCTGCGCCTCATTCTAGGTCGCTCGCGGCCCGCATTAACTTAAGCGAGATCATACGCGGCCCGCATGAACTTAAGGTTTTGGCGAAGTCCGGTTACACCCTCGCGCGGCCCGCATTAAGTTGAGGTGAGGTCCCATGCGGCCCGCCTCAACTTAAAATTTCTTGTTTTTAATTTATTTTATAAATTATGTTATATTTCGGGCTCGGTTTTCACATACGGGGTGCATATAAAGACATATTAGGACATTTTAAGGTATATTAGGGTGTCGAAAATTTTATGAGGGTGTCGGTTTCCGTTAGGGTTGTTATAGTAAGAAGGAAGGGTAATATAGTCATTTACATACCAACAAACAGAAGTGTTAAGTTCTTTAACGACAGGGGGGGTAATCTTGCGACAGAACAACAATGATGGGGGGTAAATTGCAATTATTTCTAGGGAGGGGGTCAGAGTGCTAATTGCCTTAAACCCCAGGGGTAAAATTGCAGTTTACTCTAATTACAATCATGACACAAGACATTCTTTGGCAAGACCATCATCAACACCAAGCCGAATTGGCCATCAAAGTGGTCAGTGGTTCCTCAAGGATTTTTCCATTTTTCTTTTATTTTTCTTTCAGTTACTTCCCTTTCAATTTTAAGGTTCTCAGCTTTCTCCTCCTTTCAAAAAAGAAAAACTTTTTGACCTTCTCGATTTTCTAATACGTGTTGATTTAAATATGAGTCCATCTACATTTTACATCACGTGAGTTACAAGATGCTATAAATTTGTATTTTTCTTTCGCTTTTACCCGATTTTGGTCGTTTTTGGCTTGCTTTTTAGCACCGTTCTACCCCGCCCACGACGTTGGTAGCACGGTTTTACGCCCACGCCCCGCAACGCGGTAGGGGGGGCTTAAAACTAGGTAATATTAATATAAGTTATCCCTAGAGTGGTATGCTCATATTTGTCGGATGTTGTGTGAAATATATAAAAGGAGTTAAATTTAATTTCTGTTTCTATGGTTTGTTCAATTATATTAGTTCAAGCTAAATTTTAAATTTGTATAATTTCTGTCCCTAACATTTTTGAAACATGTTAATTTTGCCCAAAAAAACTAAGGTTGAATTGAATAAGTAAACAAACCACATGGACGGAAATGACAGTTAATTAATGCTTTTTTGGACGGAACTGACATGTTTACAGAGTGTCATAGACAGAAATGGTACAAATTTGAATTTTGGTCTAAACTGACGGACAAACTATAGGAACGAAAATGACAATTAACTCACATAAAAATGATGTGAGATGCATCACATGATCGTAATATGGCATGATATTGATTTCAATATATAGTTGCTCGAATTCAGAATAATAGGTTTGCTATTCAGAAAGGGGTAGCGGTGCAGCTTGTTGCTCGTCTACCTGCCATTAGTTTGTAACCGTTTGTTTTACATACTAGTTATTTAAATTACTGATTAATTCTAAATGAGTTGGAACTCTGTAGATTTGGTGTTAAAATATCATTTCGAACGCACTTTCTTTGTAATTCAGAGAAAGTATGTGCAAATTGAGTGTTTACACTTGAGAGGATATGTAGTTACATAAAATGAAACAGACTAACAAATCTGATGTTATGTGGTTTCATATACATGAGGGAGATAGACATGATCAACTGAAAAACTTGAGGATCCGGTTGTTAAAAGCAAAGGCAAATTGGATATAAATAACTCAAACTTTCTTAGTTTGGCCGATAATATTCCTAACTCAGTTATTTGTTGATACTAATCCGAACTGTTCCACTTTTGACCGATAATAGACTTCGTTAAGAATAGCCTAACGGGGTTAAGTTTTTTTTTTTTTCGAATTACAAACTGATATTTTAAGCCTTTTGATTAGAACGAGTATACAAGTTGATTGATGTAAAATTTACCTTGCAATACTGTCTCAAACGATGAAAACAATGCTTCAATTCAGGTGTTTAAACGTTCTGTCACGACCCCCGACCCACACTGGACAGAATCGGGAGCCGCGAGCAGCCAAGTGGTACCGGTGGTTTCTTTTAAAAACATTGCAGCGGAAATTTCATCAGAACCGTGAGTTAGGAAAAATATCAGAGTTTAGAAACACCGGATTTTTATTTATTAAATATATGGGATAAAACCCATATTTTACAATGGTAGCTTTAATAAGGGATAAACCCTATTATATAAAACATTTTTTCTTAATTTCATTTAATTGATAAAAATGATCCACTTCTGTAAGTCTTGTTGGTGCCGTATCCACTTCTTACTCCAATCTACTGTAATTACCGGAAACGCGTTTTAAAAAGGTTTTGTCAGCAGGGAAATACTGAGTGTGTTCATTCAGGTTTATACAAAAACATATTTGTTATAATTCAAAGTATTAAGAGCGATTACAATGTTTTCATGTCAACCAACTACCCACAGTATTTGTCACTCGACTCGTTTCGGTGACTGTGGTCATATCACTGTTGGGTCTGTTCACCCAAAAGTGACGTATATCACTATTTAGGTCCGTTCACCTAAAAGTGTATCATGATTTAGGTACGCCCACCTAAACTGATAAAAACAGTAGTAATGTGCACAATACCCCACATACCGGCTGTAATTGAAGACTACAAAGACTTAATCCCTGTAATTATAACTTTGAAAAATAATTTAGAGTATTGTAAAACAATTGATAAAAAGAGAATGACTCACATTATAAGCATGCAGTATTGAATTAACAAGCTTCATGATTCAGATTCTTCTAAGAATTAGCATCTACTTTGATTGTAAGTGTATGGGGTAGTGTTTAGTCTACTGATAAGCCTGATAACCTAATTTAAGCGATAATGCACACGAAACTAGGTAATTAACTGCATACAACTTTTACGATAAGTTCACGAGATTAATACCCTCACAACGAATGACAAAGTGCAATACTTAAACATCCATCGGATTCGCAACTAATGACAGAGTACACCCCGAGTTCGGGAGGCACTCAAACATCCTGTCGGAATCACGATTAATGACAAAGTATAGCATTTAAACATCCTGTCGGATAGTTTCAATCGATCGGATATTGAATCGTAGCAGCGATCAAGTTAATACCCTGTATCGTAGCAGAATTCGAGCTAGTGTGTGTTTGGTAGTAATTAGGTGATATCTCGAAGTGTAAAACGAATTTGTTCGTTGTTCAAATGCAGAAATCTAAGTCCCACACCTTTCTATTTATAGCTGGAAAATAGTCTCCCTCGCGTGTCGCGACAGGGAGACCTGTCTCCTTCGTGTGGCGCGACGGGTCCAATTTCATCATAGGGTTGCTTCGTGTCCTGGTAGCCTAGCTGAGTCGACGGAATTGATAAGTTCGATTTCTACAGCGAGTTATATGGATAATCGTCAAGTAGGGAATACCCCCCTGAGTTTTAGGTCCCTCATCCTGATTCTAATTGTTATGAAAATTTTAGGGTTTATGCAGGATTACTTGAGGGTCTCAACTAGGGTTTCCTATTGGATAAATAAAATAATAGATATGACTTTTGATGAGAGTTGTTTACAAAATAGAATAATAAATAATAGTTTTTGGTAAATCACAAAAAGGAAATAAAACGGTGAGAAAAGAGAATGGACCCACTTTATAACTTTTAGGGTTCAGCTATAAAATCTCCTGATATAAATCTTGGGTATAACTTTTGGGCTATTAAAAATATATAATGCACTCGTGTTAAGTATAGTACCCCTAATTCAACCTTATCCCGATGTCCCGAGACTGAATCCCAACGAACTTAGTCGGGCAGAGCCCTGACATGAGTTATGGGTTCCAGATCAAACGGAAAGGGTAGTGGTGACCGGAAGTTACAATATTTAAAACGAGGCATGACTTTATTTTTTATTAAATAATAAATATTTAGAGAGAGAGAAACTTCGAGAGAGTTGGAAAATATAAGGATGTGCCTGGTGCTATTTATAGTTGAGTGTTCCTTGATCCTTCATACTACAGAAGACATGTACTTATATTTTGAATGTTAGGTGGGACACATATAGTGCCACTCGTCCCTTGTAGATTTAACAATTGAAATCTTTTATTATTATATAACTTACATACTTATCCATAACATATATTATTATTTTATTATTTGATTAAAATTTGGGACACTAATGTTGGAAAAGGGGACACGAAACTTGTTTCAATATTTCAATTAGATATATTTTATTTTTACTTTATTATTATTATTATTATTATTATTATTATATATATTAATAGAAAGTGATCATAAATAGTATTTTATAATTATTTTAATAATGTTTGTTTTTAATAATTAATTATTATTATTACTATATATTAATTTTACAATGGAAATGAATAGTAATAATATTATATAATAATAAGATATTCATATAATAATACTAATTATTATTATTTTCTTTATTTTCTCAGTTGGATAAGTTTGGTGTCAATCAATACTGGTATCGAAAATACATGTACGGTACGGTTCATTATCGGTACATGAAGGTACAAATCGGCACCGGCCTGATATAGAAAACGCCAAAGTCGGTACCGGATTGAGTTTGAAAATCTTTTAGTTCGGGAAATTCGGTACTGCTACACGGTACCATTGCTCATCCCTGATCATGGGTGTCGTACAAACAACAATGGTATCGTACAACCTTTTCTTCTTGATTTTCTTCAACTTTTAATGATTTCTTTTTTTTAGTTTCATGGGTTGGGATGAGCTCTGTGGCAACCGATACCGAAAATACTGGTTACGGTACCGGCATATGAAGGTAAAAATCGGTAGTGAACCGGTACTACGAACGGCAAAAGTCGGTACCAAATTGGTACTTAGGATCCTTCGGTTTGGGAAATTCGGTACCGGTACTCAGTATTATTTGCTTATCTCTAACCACGGGTTTCATACGAACAACATCATTAACATACAACTTTTTGGTTGATTTTCTTTCGATTATTTTTACTGTTTTTTTTTACATTTTCTTTTTATTTTTGTTAGTGGTTTCATGTGCAACGCGCTCATAGTGATTTTAAAACACATGTAAATACAGACTAAATAAAAAAGAAGTTCGCCGCAACGCGGCTAGGATGATAAACCTAGTTTTATTAATATATTTTAATTGATTTTATATGTTATTATAACTATTAAGATACGATATTTTATATAGTTTTGAGTGTGTTGTTGCGACATGTCTTACTCTTTCTATATATTGATACATTTTATTCCTGAAATTGAGTTGTGAGCGGTAAAGTTTAAGTAATCGAAGTATAAACGTAGATTTTATCAAACCTAACTCACATTTAGTTTTTTATATATAAATTGACATTACTTTTTTCATTATTCTAATAATACAATGCAATACTTTATAAAGTTCATAACATATGCGACATATTTATTTTTGTCTTCTTTCCGCTAAAAGCTTTGTTCAAAATCAAACGGATCAATATAATTGATTTTTATTTGTTCTTTACCGTGATCAACCGAACAAGTACCGTGCGAAACTTGGATAGTGCTATATAGTATCTTTTTATATTATAAACTATAGCGAGTATGAATACCATATTGGTACCTTGACGAACCGAACTCATACCATTTGTTTTTTACCATGACAAATTGAATTGATACCTTGTGAACAACTTCGATGGTAGTATAGAGTTTTTTTAATTATCATATACTATAGCGAGTATTGGTACTACGTCAATTCCAATCGAATATCAGTACTGGTATCGGCACCATCGGAATTAATACTGATATTCATTTCGGAAGACATTGCTCATATTCGTTTTTATTGTTTTCGATTTATGTAAAATATGTGTCGATATCCTTTTGGGCATATAACGACTTTATTTTTGGGTTTTGCCTTTCGAGTGTTACAACGAGCGTCAGTATCGTACCGATATGTTGTTCAAACGGTTTCAATTCAGGTGAGTACGATAGCGGCACCCGTCGCGAAGCGCGGGAGAACCTCCCTAGTTATTATTATTATTATTATATATTATTATCAGTTATTATTTAATATATATTAAATGGAACATTAATTTAGACACGAAACATGTTCATGAGACATGTTTCAAATTTCAATTATATATTATATATATCATAATTAATTTTAACTACTTAACTTATTTGGCGTGTACAATTTGTAAAATATAACGTTCTAGAAAATAATAGATATGTCGTTAGAACGAGAATATTTTTATCTACATTTTGAACCAAGTTTCATTAAAAATAGAGTAGGTTCAAATACAATGTATTTTTATAGTTTAATTATTAAACGGTTCCTGGGTCTATCCAGATACTTCATATTTCTAGTAGTCAACTTACCCGTAATCTACCCGTCTAATAATATAAGTTTTTATAGACTTTTATTTTATTAGAAAGGTCACCCATATACAGGCCAATTGATTAGTATAATATTTCAACTAACTATATATAAAATAGTTTTTAAAATTATTTGGGTTGAATAATTATAAACCTGTAAATTAGCAACTTCTTGTTGCATTGTGTGTAGTACCCTATGCTTTGGGAGTGTTTCAAAAAAAATTTTGAATTTTCACTTTTAATCCAAATATTTTCATATTTTGTATTTTAAGTTTTAACCCTTGTATTTTTTTCACTTTTAACCCAAAGTTTTCAATCTTTTATAATTTAATACAATACTTGTCACACCCCAACCGATGGCGGAAACATCGGGATGAGACGAAGTGTGTATAGATCGCAAGAGACTTCATAACACTATGTGGCAATATTTAATTAAATTCAAATTTCATTGCAATACTAAATTGTCATACAAGATTCAAATGGAAATAACAACATTGTTCAAATTGTAACATAACAACAAAAGATAGATTAATCTAGATGTGTATCTAGTCCACCCTAAATCTTGTTTCGTCTTGAATATCATCTCAATAATTAACCTGCAACATGTATTAAAATAGAGTTCAATGCAAAAGCAAAGGCGAGTATACAAGTTTGACTACATAGCATAATAGAATAAAAACTCATATCCAACATGTCACATAATGAATAAGTTTACTAGCAATGCAGTTTTTGGCGTACAATATGATCAATCCCAAGAATACAACGCATGGCACGCCTAATCCCAAAAGTTTAGCGGGATAGTAAAGTTTAACTTAACAATACCCACAAGAATAACGGGCGGGGCGTCAATCCTATAGCGCTATAATTGTTAAGGTGGGCTAGCAAAGTTAATGAGCATATAACGTTCCAAATCGTTCATAGAGCATACAAGCATAGCAAATATTCACAATAGTTTCATGTCTCGTTCATAGATAGAGTATGTTTTGTTTAAGCATAAAAGTTGTTTTGAATAGGCATACATGTTGCATCCCAAAGTGTAAAGGGGAAAAATGGATCGAGTATACTCACGGTTTAAAAGTCTTGACTTGAAGATCCGAGAGTAAGTTTGGTGGAAGATTTAGCTTGGAGCACCTTGTCCTTCTACACGAGGAAACGTAGGTGTGTAAGTGATGTGAGTAAAATGCAACATATAAATTACATCAAATGAGCCATAAAACTAACCCTTTTTAAGTGCTAATGTTGGAAAAAGTGTACTTTTGTCTTCCTTTTGTATTTTCAGGGTTAAAAGAGCTTAAATGAACAAAAGAAGCAAAAATGCAGCCAAATCCAACATAAATACAAAGAAAAGGATGAAACGTGGCATGCCCGACTCCTCGACAGCATCTCCCAAAGCAAAAACAAGAAGAAAGCTGAGCATGGGGTTGTGCCCAGCTGAGCATGGGGCTGTGCCCAGCTGAACACGGGGCTGTGTCCAGCGGACACGGGGCGTGTCCAGCTCAACACGGGGTCGTGCTCAGCGAGCACGGGGCAGTGTCCAGGATGGTCAGCCCTGGCAGAAAAGACAAAGTGATAGAAGCTTCTATTGCCCACCACGGGGCCGTGCCCAGCGGACACGGGGGCGTGGTCAGAGTGCTGCAGGTGCATTTATTGTAATTGCGAATTACAATTAATGAAGAGAGAGAGTGTCAGACGGGCACGGGGGCGTGTCCAGCGGACACGGGGCCGTGCCCAGGCTTCTGTTCAGCCTATAAATAGGAGTGCTTGGCTTCATTTCAACTCATCCCTTGGCACACCACCTCTCTCACACTTCATCCACCACCCATCACCACCATAACACCATCATCCACCACCATCATCCATTGTCCATCGTAGAGTGTGTGAGTCGTCTCGGGATCCAAGATTGATCGTAAGAGTCTTGACAATCAAGGCCATGTTTGCCTAAGTCTCTTACATCACTTGGTGAAGACAAGTGTTTAGTATAATACTTTTTATTTTTAATCTTTTGCACTTTTTATTTGGTTTTGTATTAAGGACTTTAATAACTAGTTACTTATGTTGAAGGTGATCTTTCCTTATCGTTTGTCCGTGGTGTCTTGGCGTTATTTTACTGTCTATATAAAATAAAAGATTTTCACCATTCATATCTCCACGGTCTATATGGAGGTATGTTGGCTACCTGGTCGGGGGTTAAGGGAACGGTTTGGTAAGGGTCTTGCCCTTGTTCAGCGTTTAGAGGTCCTGCTTGGGACCTGGGTCAAATTTAGTAGGATCTCCTTCAATGCCCATAGCTATTGGATGGCGGGGATCCAAACTCTTTGACCCCCTCATAAGTTAACTACTATTAATACTATAACCCGGCTATTTAGGACTGTATCCCTGCTGACTCAGACTACTTAGCCGAGGGTAACGTCGCCGCCAAAAGCGGGGCCTACCATAATTTGCATTAATAACTTAATTCATTATCTTTCAATAATCCGACCCTTTAGGATTGTATCCTTGCTGACTCAAACTACTGGGTTGAGGGTAACGTCGCCTTCAAAAGAGGGGCCTACTACAATAACTAAGATAATCTCTTAAACAAGTGCAAAAGTGCGAAAATAATCAAAGGTTATACTAATACACGTGTCGGAACCAAGTGATTCATCTTGTCTATCTGTTTTTATTTTATTTTTATTTTCAGCATTTAGTTAGTTTTTATTTTTCTTAGTTTAAAACATTTTTCTAACCTTTTTTATTTGATTAGACGTTGAGGATAAACCGGTATTAAAAGCTCTTGTGTCCTTGGACGACCTCGGTATCTTACCAACACTATACTACGTCCACGATGGGTGCACTTGCCCATATGTGTGTTTGGTGTTAGTAAATATCGTGTTTTATAAATTTAAAACTTGGCTAAAAGTGTAAAAAGGGCTTAAATATATATCTAAAAACATATATACACTAACACGCATCAAGTTTTTGGCGCCGCTGCCGGGGACACAAGGATTTTAAGAAAGTTTAAAATCGATGGCCTAATCAGTTTTTCAAAACTTTTTCAAAACGCGCGCATTTTTCTGCATTTTAGTTTAGTTTTGCATTTACAGTAGCCTGAACACGGGGCCGTGCTTCCTGAACACGCCCCCGTGCTGCATATTTTTAGAGTAGATACCCAGACACAGAGTCTGAACACGGGGTCGTGCTCACTGAACACGCCCCCGTGTCCAACGTGACCAGTAACTTTAATTAAAACGCCCAGATACAGTCCCTGAACACGGGGCCGTGTTCACTCAACACGGGGCCGTGTCCAGCTTCTGTCTCCGTCTTATTTTTGTTTTCTGGTCCCGAGACTCAGTTGTGATCTGTTGAGTGATTCTTATGGATCAATACTCAAGAGGTTACAACTACACCTATGATGAGGATGATTATAGGGGTAATTATTGCACTAATTGTCGTAACACACGCTCGGTTCAATATAATAACTCATATCAACCATCCAATTCATACAACCATTATGAGGAGTCCAGGTACGAGCCATCAACTTCATACACATCCTATGAAGACCAAAGGTATGAACCTCCTCCCTCATACTCATATTTTGATGAACCAAGGTATGAGCCTTCATACTCATACTTTGAAGATTCAACATATGAGCCACCACCTTCATACTCTTATTATGAGGAACCATGGCGTGAACAACCCACCTCATATGAGTACTATGAAGAACAAAGTTTCGACCCTTATCCATCATATACTTATCATGAAGAACAATGGTGTGAGTCATCTACTTCATATGGGTACTATGAGGAACCAATGATCGAACAACCGGATTCAAGCTTTGAGGATCCCGATCCTTACTCTATCACCGACATGGCCGATAGGATAATAGAAAAACTCAAATTTATCGAAAGATGCATAAAAGAATCTCACGCAAGGGAAGAGGAGTCCCGCGCAAGAGAAGAATTAAAAAAGGAAGAAACGATAATTGAGGAGTTAAAAATGGAAGAACAAATAAGTGAAAAACCGACACATGAGTTAAACAACGAAAGGGGCGAAGTCGATAACGTTAAATTACAAGAAGAGTCTAATTTTAAAGAAATTAATCTCTTGTCACCTTCTTTCGAAAATCATTGTTTAGTACCAACTCATGCTAAGTTTTTAAAAGAGCTAAACACTAATACAAAAATAGAAGAAATGGTAAGTGTTAAGTTAACTAATGATCAAACCTCGCTAATAAAAGAAGATCCTTTTGAAATTAACATTACACCGGTTCCATGTTTCTTTCAAAATTCATTTATTAGTAATATCACCATTGATAAAGATCTTTGTGTTAACATAATGCCTAACTACATTTTTGAAAAGCTAAGTATTAGTGATTTTGCTCCACTTCAAATACCCATTTTTCTATCCAATCGGAGAATAATAAAATCAATCGGTGTAGTTGAGGATATCTTGGTTCAAACAAATCAAATGGTAATCCCAACCGACTTTGTCATCCTTGATGACGCTCCTCTAGTGTTGGGACGACCTTTTGTAAAAACTCACGAAGCTTTGAAAAACCGGAAGTACAACAATCTACCTCTTCAATTAGGGGCATTCAAAAGGAGCATAGATCTTGAGCGCTCAATGAAATATCCTTTTGGCAATGACGACCCCCTAATTGAAGATGAGCCAGAGCCACCTGATAAGGTGGGTCTAGCCAAGGACCCTTATAAACGTGGCGCACCACGGAGGCATTCCGCGGAACTATCCGTAGTTTAGTTTAGATTAACTTTTATGTTTTCTAGTTTAGTTTTTAATTTTCAGAAATAAAACACACTCAGGATGGTGAAGGATGCTAAGGGAAGCTTGAACCAACACCCCATACATAAAAACAGAGCCTTCCGACGATTTTTCTTCATTACAGCAAGTTCAGCACGGGGCCGTGCTCACCCAACACGCCCCCGTGCCCAAAACTCTGCAGAAATGCCCAGTTCAGGTACCTGGACACGGGGCCGTGCTCACTGAACACGCCCCCGTGCCCAGCCTTCTGTTTATTTTTGGTACTGGCATTCTGGACACAGGGCCGTGCTCAGCCAACACCACCCCGTGTTCAGCTACCCAGTAACATAAAATCTTGTTTTTAACCCACTTTTTCACATTCTAATCAACCGAAAATCTTATTTTTGGGACACATTGAGGACAATGTGTAATTTAAGTGTGGGGGGATGCTAAAACATTGAATTTTGCAAGTCCTAATAACAAGCCTTACACAAAACTCTATTGGAACCGCTAATCACCCCAAATTTTTTTTCAAAAACTTTTCATTTTTTTTTTACTTGTCTTGGTTTAATTTGGGAATAACAAGTTCTAAAAAGGTTATATTTTTATAAATTTACAACCGATAGCGTCGTGATAAAAAGAACCAAATAAGAAGATTATGAAACAGCATGACAATCTTAGTTAAAATTTGATTATATATACTTGATCACATAAAAACCCATTCCCACAAAAGTGAGTTTTGAGCCTTTATTGAGCATACAAATATACATCTTTAACTAAATGCTCATTTTTCGTTTCTTGTGTGAATAGCCGCTTGGTTCTTACGACTCTAGAACTTGCCACGACGATACATTCCCGGTCCTTACCAACTTAAACCCGAGTAAGTAAATGATGGAGGCATTAGGACTAACCCCCTTTTTATTTCTACACCATTAATTTTTCTTTTTTTTTTACCACCTACCCAAAAATCCCCCTAGTTAACCCCTTTGAGCCTAAACCTTTTCGTTTCTTTCCCCAAAACAAACACCCTTTACCCACCAAAACCTTTTTCATTTTAAACC
Organism: Helianthus annuus; assembly: GCF_002127325.2. Lineage (NCBI taxonomy): Eukaryota > Viridiplantae > Streptophyta > Magnoliopsida > Asterales > Asteraceae > Helianthus > Helianthus annuus. The sequence goes on along the minus strand of NC_035437.2, from coordinate 13,618,244 downwards.
CTTTATTTTAGTAACAAAGCTCGGTTTTCTTGTGACACAAAAAAAAAAAAAAGATGAAGTTAGCAATAAACAAACAAGCTCATCAAAAGAAACCTTGTTTGAAAAATGCTTCATTAGAATAAAAAAAAAGTGAAGAAAAAAAAAGAAAAAAAAAACAAAGTGTTTTACGAAAACCGACGCTTTTTACGCTTTTCGCCCTTTTACTAACCACTAACCCAACCACCCACCTTTAGCCCAAGCCTAACCCTTCACCCAAAAAGTCCTCTTGATATTTACAAAGGTATAAAGTTAAAAAGGAGGAGGATTGATTGCTTGGCAAGCTTATGGTAGGAATAAGTTCCATGCCGCTCTCGAGTGATTCACTAAAAATACACCTTCGGCCGAGTGTTGAGTGATCCCCCGTGAGGTATGTGAACTTGTATATAAATGAAATTTTAAAAAGGCATGTTATGCCCAAATAAGTAATTTCTCTTATGAAACGTTCTAAATAAATCACAACGAATAGGATTGTAAATAGTATAAAAATAAAACCCAATAAAGATCTTGGATTCCCGACACTCAAGACAAGCCCAAAACCTTCTCTTCTACCCATTCCATTTGGGAGTGTAAGCCACATATTAAAGAGTTTTGCTTGAGGACAAGCAAAGATTCAAGTGTGGGGGTATTTGATGTGAGTAAAATGCAACATATAAATTACATCAAATGAGCCATAAAACTAACCCTTTTTAAGTGCTAATGTTGGAAAAAGTGTACTTTTGTCTTCCTTTTGTATTTTCAGGGTTAAAAGAGCTTAAATGAACAAAAGAAGCAAAAATGCAGCCAAATCCAACATAAATACAAAGAAAAGGAAGAAACGTGGCATGCCCGACTCCTCGACAGCATCTCCCAAAGCAAAAACAAGAAGAAAGCTGAGCATGGGGTTGTGCCCAGCTGAGCATGGGGCTGTGCCCAGCTGAACACGGGGCTGTGTCCAGCGGACACGGGGCGTGTCCAGCTCAACACGGGGTCGTGCTCAGCGAGCACGGGGCAGTGTCCAGGATGGTCAGCCCTGGCAGAAAAGACAAAGTGATAGAAGCTTCTATTGCCCACCACGGGGCCGTGCCCAGCGGACACGGGGGCGTGGTCAGAGTGCTGCAGGTGCATTTATTGTAATTGCGAATTACAATTAATGAAGAGAGAGAGTGTCAGACGGGCACGGGGGCGTGTCCAGCGGACACGGGGCCGTGCCCAGGCTTCTGTTCAGCCTATAAATAGGAGTGCTTGGCTTCATTTCAACTCATCCCTTGGCACACCACCTCTCTCACACTTCATCCACCACCCATCACCACCATAACACCATCATCCACCACCATCATCCATTGTCCATCGTAGAGTGTGTGAGTCGTCTCGGGATCCAAGATTGATCGTAAGAGTCTTGACAATCAAGGCCATGTTTGCCTAAGTCTCTTACATCACTTGGTGAAGACAAGTGTTTAGTATAATACTTTTTATTTTTAATCTTTTGCACTTTTTATTTGGTTTTGTATTAATGACTTTAATAACTAGTTACTTATGTTGAAGGTGATCTTTCCTTATCGTTTGTCCGTGGTGTCTTGGCGTTATTTTACTGTCTATATAAAATAAAAGATTTTCACCATTCATATCTCCACGGTCTATATGGAGGTATGTTGGCTACCTGGTCGGGGGTTAAGGGAACGGTTTGGTAAGGGTCTTGCCCTTGTTCAGCGTTTAGAGGTCCTGCTTGGGACCTGGGTCAAATTTAGTAGGATCTCCTTCAATGCCCATAGGTATTGGATGGCGGGGATCCAAACTCTTTGACCCCCTCATAAGTTAACTACTATTAATACTATAACCCGGCTATTTAGGACTGTATCCCTGCTGACTCAGACTACTTAGCCGAGGGTAACGTCGCCGCCAAAAGCGGGGCCTACCATAATTTGCATTAATAACTTAATTCATTATCTTTCAATAATCCGACCCTTTAGGATTGTATCCTTGCTGACTCAAACTACTGGGTTGAGGGTAACGTCGCCTTCAAAAGAGGGGCCTACTACAATAACTAAGATAATCTCTTAAACAAGTGCAAAAGTGCGAAAATAATCAAAGGTTATACTAATACACGTGTCGGAACCAAGTGATTCATCTTGTCTATCTGTTTTTATTTTATTTTTATTTTCAGCATTTAGTTAGTTTTTATTTTTCTTAGTTTAAAACATTTTTCTAACCTTTTTGATTTGATTAGACGTTGAGGATAAACCGGTATTAAAAGCTCTTGTGTCCTTGGACGACCTCGGTATCTTACCAACACTATACTACGTCCACGATGGGTGCACTTGCCCATATGTGTGTTTGGTGTTAGTAAATATCGTGTTTTATAAATTTAAAACTTGGCTAAAAGTGTAAAAAGGGCTTAAATATATATCTAAAAACATATATACACTAACACGCATCAGTAAGTTTGGCGTTTACGGAAGATTAAGAATATGGAAATAACTTAGTATAAAGAAAATATATGTGTATACAAAAATAATCATCTTTTAGACCTTCTAACCATCATATGACACTAGGTAACCAATATGGTTATTTAAATGTTTTTCATGGGTAGTATACCCATTAGAATCATATTAAGGTTTAAGTCTTGGATGATGTTCTACTTCTTTAACATGTAAACATAGGTTTAACATCAAAGGTTCGAAGGTGTATGTGCTTATACTTAGGTTACATATTATTTAGGTCCAATATTTCAAGTAGGAGGTAGAAGATTTAATCTCCATTTAGGCACCTCTTAGTTACAAGGATGTCATATATGGGGTAGGAAGACTAGCTTCCGTTTAGGCACCCCTTGATGTTCACCACTACACTTGATGTAATGACAACCAAGGAGGGTCATGAACTAAGGTTTATACAAGTATGTAAACGAGCTAAGCTAAGAGAAATCATCAAATCATGTAAGGATTTTATGTTGGAACAACCCAAGTTGTTCCACAATCACTCATTCATCAAAGTCTAAGCTTGACATGACTTGTGGGTTAAATACCCTAATAAAACAGAAAGTTATGAGGTTTAATCCTCTGATTTCAAGTGTTTCAACCTTGTTTTTAAGCTTAACCAACCATGAAATAAGTTGTAAGCATTGGGACATAGGTATGAGATGTGTTAGACACAAGTTGGATGAAGTTTAAACAAGTTTGAAAAAGTATGTAACAAAACAGAAAGTTTTTGGACCATTTCGGAGCAATTCCAGGTCTGATTTCTCCAAGGAGAAGTCAAGGAATCAAACTCCATGATTATCCAAGCAAGTAGGAAGAAGAATCAAGTAAATTCGTTAAGAAATGAGCAATCTATACTCACTTTAGTGCAAGGGTATGAATCTGTCCGAAAATGCAGATTCTTGCTTGAACTTGAGAGTGTTTAGGAGAGATTTGAAAGTGATGAACGTGTCCAAGTGCTTGGAGGACCTTGGGTACTTATAGGGGAGTGATTAGGGTTGATTTGGGGGGTTAACTAAGGCTAAAACTCGGTTTAAACCAAGAAATCCCGCTCAAAAAAGAAACTGGTCGCGACAGTCCAACTTTTCTGCAGACATGAGGTCCATGCGGCCCGCCTGAGATATAAGGGTAAGTCCACGCGGGCCGCACGGGCTTGTTTATTCGGAACAAGTTTCAAAATTTACAATTTTAGCCCCCAGACTTGTTATCTTGATGATTTTTAGGTCTTTTAAGGACTATAAATGCCACAAAACATAGTTTAAGGTAGATCTAAGTATGAGGAGCATAAACCAAGTATAACTAAGCGTATGAGGATCGTATGTAAGTATCGTTTGCGTTCAAAACACGTTCAATGCACAAGTTTGATTAAATTACAAGTTTAGCACATAGTTTCCAAGAATAACGTACAAGCACAATATTGATTCACCAATCGAACATACGAGCATAATTAGAGTGCGTACAACATAAATGTAACAAAATACAAGCTTCATTAATGATCCAAGTCTCGGTTTGATAATGATTACAAGGAAAGGAACGATTACAAGAATACAAGGTTTCCAAAAATAGAAATACGAACAAAACTTTCTATAAATGGAAAGTACAAAAGAGCCGGACGTTACAGTCTCCCCTCCTTTAGGAAATTTCGTCCCGAAATTTAGGAAGACGTAGGGAAAAGATGAGGATACTTCGAGTTCATATCCTTTTTGAGTTCCCAAGTAAATTCAGCGCCACGTTTTCCTTCCCATCTAACTTTGACGTTAGGAATTTTGTTGCGCCTTAATAACTTGACTTCTTGTTCTACGATTTCCACCGGCTTTTCCACAAAATGCATAGTATCGTTGATTTAAAGATCTTCGAGAGGAACTTGAAGTCCTTCATCAGCGAGACATTTCTTTAGGTTCGAGACGTGGAACGTTGGATGGACGTTGTTGAGCTCTTGAGGTAAATCGAGTCGATAAGCCACTTTACCAATCCTTTCGAGTATCTTGAAAGGACCGACATAGCGAGGGGCAAGTTTTCCCTTTTTACCAAAACGGACCACCCCTTTCCAAGGAGATACCTTGAGTAGGACATGGTCCCCAACGTTGAATTCCATTGGTTTTCGTCCCTTGTCAGCATAGCTCTTTTGACGACTTCGAGCCTTGAGTAGATTGTCACGGATTTGGAGAATCTTATCCGTTACTTCTTGTATGATCTCAGGGCCAGAAAAATGCTTATCACCAATCTCGTGCCAGCTTAAAGGAGATCGGAATTTGCGACCATACAATGCCTCGAAAGGAGCCATTTGAATACTGGAGTGGTAGCTATTGTTGTACGAGAACTCGATCAAAGGTAAATGCACATCCTAACTACCACCAAAGTCGATGACACAAGAATGGAGCATGTCCTCTAAGGTTTGGATAGTACGTTCAGTCTGTCCGTCTGATTGAGGATGAAAGGCCGTACTGAGATTTAAATGAGTACCCATAGCGGACTGGAAGGTTTTCCAGAGACGCGAAGTGAATCGACCATCACGATCAAAAATGATGTCGAGGGGAACACCATGATGGCGTATGACTTCATTGGTATAGATACGAGCAAGTCGTTCAACCTTGAAATCCTCACGAATGGGAATGAATTGAGCGGACTTGGTCAAACGATCAATGACCACCCAAATACTATCGTAACCAGAAGGTGTACGAGGGAGCTTAGTTATGAAGTCCATCGCAATGCTATCCCATTTCCAAACGGGGATTTCAGGTTGTTCGAGTAGGCCAGAAGGTCGTTGATGCTCGGCTTTGACTTTCGAACAGGTAAGACACTTGGAAACATACACAGCAATGTCTCGCTTCATACCGGGCCACCAATAGGATGTACGTAGATTATGGTACATCTTGTCAGCGCCAGGATGAATTAAGTACCTAGATTTGTGTGCTTCGTTCATGATGAGGTCACGAAGATTGTCACGATCTGGTATCCAGACGCGATCACAACAATAGAGGAGACCACCAGGTTTCGAAACGAGTTTACTTTCAGATGCTCCACGTATTTCTACAGCCATGGCACCTTCGTTGATAGATGAGAACTGCGCTTCACGAATGCGATTGTGAAGATCGCTCGAGATATGAAAACAACGAATGACATCTACATGAGCCTTACGACTAAGTGCATCGGCCACGACATTCGCCTTACCTGGGTGGTAGCGAATCTCGCAATCGTAGTCGTTAAGCAATTCCACCCAACGTCGCTGTCGCATATTGAGTTCTTTTTGGTCAAAGATGTGTTGTAGGCTCTTATGGTCAGTGAAAACCACACCCTTAGTACCGTATAGGTAGTGTCGCCAAATCTTTAACGCAAAAACAACTGCGCCAAGTTCGAGGTCGTGGGTAGTATAATTTTTCTCATGTATTTTGAGTTGACGAGAGGCGTAAGCGATGAACTTGTCCCGTTGCATGAGCACACAACCAAGACCACGATTCGAGGCATCACAATACACTACGAAATCATCATTCCCATCAGGGAGTGCAAGGATAGGAGCGTTGCAAAGCAACTCCTTGAGAGTTCGAAAAGATTCCTCTTGCTCAGGACCCCAAGCAAAAGGTTTCTCTTTTTGAGTCAACGAGGTGAGAGGAACGACGATCTTTGAAAAGTTCGAGATGAATCGACGGTAATAACCCGCCAATCCTAAGAAAGAACGGATTTCAGAAGGAGATTTAGGCGCGGTCCAATTCTTCACGGCTTCGATTTTTGAAGGGTCGACATGGATTCCTTTTTCACTAACAACGTGCCCAAGGAACTGAACTTCTTTGATCCAAAACTCGCATTTAGAGAACTTAGCGTACAAACGTTCAACACGCAAGAGTTAAAGTATAAGGCGAAGGTGACGCTCATGATCGGCTCGAGATTTAGAATAAATGAGAATGTCATCAATGAAGATGTTGGGATTGAACCCTATCAGAGGAACAGATAATTAAAGCCAAAACTGGATCAGAGCAGTGGATCCAGAATAAGCAGATGTTGATATACAAATATTTCCCCTTGAAAGTGATTACAACAACTGATGACCTCATATCTACTGATCTTACTAAACTGCTGACCCATAACTGTTGCTCAACTAAAGATCTGTTGGAAGACTAAAGACCTGGTGATTCAATCTACTGCCTTGAGTCAAGCACTGCTGATCCGGACAGGTGCTGCTGGGTTCACAGCAGTAGAAGGTTGCAGCAGATGTTCTAAAGTCTGTTTTGTAATAGAATGTATTAGAAGTAGTTAACATAAGCAGTGTCTGTATAGATCAGAGGTTAGAGTTTGTTAGGAGGTTAGATGTCACTTTCATGGTGACGTCAACTAAGATGCTCAGTAGTTTGCAAGTGCCTTTAAATAGTATAGTACTTTGTACTGTTCTATTAGCTCTTTGCATCATTCGTCTTCTTTGCACGAACAAACTGCTGAGCTCTGGCTGAGGGGGAGTTTGCATTCATTCATAATCATTGTAATCGTGTTTGAAATAAATTCAATCATTCGGTTCATTGTGTAAAGATGTTTGATTAAAGTATTACTCTCATTTGATTGTATCCAAAGTTTGTGTTCATTATAATTTCCGCTGCACACTCATCCATCTCCATCTTATTTTACAAACAAAAATACAATCAAAAGGAAACTCAGATCCAACAATTGGTATCAGAGCTTGGACAGTCAAATTTGATTTAACAATCATTTTGACATAAATAGTTCAGCTCATTACAAGTTGATACTGATCGTTTGTTCGTCGTTGAAAAACAGAGTAAGGATTAATCACCATTATAGTTGATTTCTTAGTACCTGTAAAACAACAAGAATGACGTCACAATCTCAGGACGATAAAAACAACATCGGCTCGCTTTTTAAACCACCTATGCTAAAAAGAAATGAGTACAACATCTGGCAGAGGAGGATGGGTCACATCCTCGCTCAACAAAGCACAGGTTGTTGGAGGTCTGTCGTCTTTGGTCCTCATGTTCCTACAGTGCCAAGCGCAGAAGATGCTAAAATACAAGTTCCAAAACCAGTTGATAATTACACCGAAGTTGATTATCAAAAATTTGAACTAGATGCTAAGGCTTTTAGCATCATAGCATCAGCGTTGCCCAACGAAATATATGCTGGACTGTTACACTGTAACAGTGCCAAAGAGTTGTGGGACTCACTTAAGGAACAGTTTGGAGGTACCGAGGAGGTTATAGAAAATAATAGGGAGATCCTGAACCAACAGTATGAAACATTTTGTCATGTTAAAGGTGAATCACTGACTCAACAATTTGAGCGGTTCAGTTGTCTCATCAGTGAACCGAGGCTTGTTAATGTCACGTTTGCAAACTCGACTCAAAATAGCAGGTTCCTCAGATCACTGCCAGAAAAATGGGACACAATAGCTATTGTCACCAGGACTGCACCTGAGTTCAAGGATCTGACCTTGACCCAACTCCATGATCGACTCCTGACCTTCGAAAGGGAGTAGAACCAGAAAAGGAAGTTACAAGAGTCAGGAAAAACCGTTGATGATTATTCATTCGGTAATACTGCTCTTCTGGGTCAAGAAGAATCTGGTGGTAGTGGTAAAGATCAGGGTTATGATCACTTCATTGACATAACTGTTGGTGCAAATTTTAACAACCCTGATCTTCACCCTACAGGTTATGCAGTCACTGCAAACGAAAACCAGATGTCAGATAATCTGAACTTTGAACTAAATGATTTACAGCATTTTGACCCCACTGACCTAGAGGAAATGGACATTCTGCATCAACTGGCCTTGCTAAGTGTTAGAACCAGCAAGTTTTATAAGAGAACTGGGAGAAAATTTCCAAGTCTACATGGGAATCTAAGGGTAGGGTTGGATAAATCGAAAATCAAGTGTTATAAGTGTAACAGGTTAGGACACTTTGCTAGGGAGTGCAGGAGTCAAACTACTGCTCCCATAGTCACTCACCCTAGTTCAAATCCTAGACCTCAAAATCAAAACACTGTGCACTATGCCCAATATGCCCCAGCAGCACATGTGAACACTGCTCACTATGTTGTTGCTCCTATGCCAGTGCATTATGTCCAAACAGCTGCTCCTCAGATCCAATATGTTCAAACCCCTGCTCCCCAGGCACAAGTGCAACCTGCACCTCAAACTACTGCTCTAGTAGTTACTCAACCAGAACAACAAAGCTTCTTTAGTCAAGAGTTTGTTGACTGGAGCAGTATGCCTGAGAATCTTAATGATGAAAATTTTGCACTATATGCTTCAAATGATTCTTCTCACAATGAATTTTGTTTGATGGCATTAGAGTCAATACAGGAGGGGGTTGAATCTGAAGAGGAACAACTGACTAGTGAGACAGTGGATGAGGTGACTAAAGCAGTTGTTACTGCTGTGACTTGTGAAGTACTATTGGGAGAAAGTTCAGGTATCCTGATTGAACCATTGACAGATCTATGGTCTGAAGAAGACAAGAAAGAAAAAAGGGCAGGTGAGATTGAAGAAAGAGCTGATGATGAAGAGAGTCCTCAGTGTGATTGTGCAATGATGGCTGCTGCCAAGGTATCACCTCAAGTTCTAGAAAAACTATGTTCTGACAATTGCATTATTGCTTTTGCTAACATCAAAGAGGTGAATGAAAACCTTCGGAACAAAATCTTAACTGATGAGGTCAAATTTGAAAGATCTTTAAAAGAACTTAAAAACAAATTGACTGAAAAAGAAAAAGAGATTAGCAGCATGAAAGAAGAGCAAAGCATAACTAAAACCCAACTCCAGATTATGGTAGAAAAATACCAAATCTGCAAAAAGGAGTTAGCATCCACCCAGATCACAAGTGAAAGATGGGTGGAATCATGCAAAGGGTATGGGGTTATGCTTGAGAAACAGATAGAAAGCAATGTGAAATTTGGGGTTGGTTATAGAAAGTATGATGATGTAAACACTGCTTCTGAAAAATCAGTTTCAACCACTGATGTGAGTGGTGAGCTCATCCCCACAAACAAGAACGGCCAAGAAGTGAAAATCACTGATAAACTTGGAAACAAAATCACACTTAACAGACCAATGGGCCCCTCTGTTTTTTAGGAGATTGAAAGTCATCAATTTAAAGCAAAATGGTCTGATGAGTGTGATGTTCTTGAAAATTTCAAGCCAATGGAATTTACATCAACTGATGGTGTTAAAGAGGAACCATCTAAAAAAAGATTGCTTCCACTTAAAAGCTTATGATTTAACCAAAACATGTGTCACTACTTCTGCTGAAAGTTGCAGTGTTTGTGGTAAAACAAACCATAAAACTCAAGCATGTGTGTATCTCAAAAACTTCAATGAAAAGAAGAATGAGTACATTGTTAAAACATCCTTGAGTTCATCAGCATCACCATCATCTGTAAAATTCACCAAGAAACAACCACTGTTTGTGCCAGTTGAAACAGCTGTCACAAAACAGCTGAACCAAACATCTGTCAAAAGAGATGTTCAGGTTACTGATGCACCCCCTGCCATTCAATTCAAAAAGGGCAGGGCAAAACAGTCTTACCAAAGGATTCCACAAGTTTATGAGGTCTACAAAAAGCCCTCTAAACCCAGAGTGAATAGGCATCCTTTTGGGTACTAGCAGGTGATTGGTCAAGATTCCCAGCAGTGGTTAACAAGAAACAGTACTAAAACTGTCCAAACCCTTGACTTAACCACTGTCCATCACACTGCATCCACGCCAGACACTGTGGAGACTTCATCCAAAGCCCTGTTGGCTTTGGAGTCCTCAATGAACTAATTCTTTTACTTCATGTGCAGGGAGCTTCTGCATGCTTTATTAGTCTTTGGTATGTAGATAGTGGAGGCTCCAGGCACATGACAGGATGTAAAGCCGTCCTCAAAGACTTTAAAATCCATGGTGGGGGTGATATATCCTTTGGGAATAACAGTAAAGGAAAGGTTCTAGGGTCTGGTACTATGCAATCTGGGAATGTAAAATTTGAAAATGTCAATCTAATAGACAATCTAAAATTCAACCTTCTGAGTGTATCTCAAATGAGTGACAAAGGGTTTGGGTCATTCTTCACAAAAGACTGTTGTAGGATTGTTGGACCAGAAATGGTCAGAAAGATTGAAGCAATAATAAAAAATGGTCAAACTAAACTTGTTGCTCAAAGAAGTGGCAATGTTTATGTTGTTGACATGTCTAAAGAGTCTCCCAGGGCTGATGCCTGTCTGTTCTCAGCTGCCTCTAACAAAGAGACAAAACTTTGGCACAGAAGGCTTGGACACACAAATCTTAAGACAATAACCGAAATTTCAAAAAAATGGTTTGGTGAGAGGCCTACCACAAAAATTGTTTTCATGTCCAGAACATTGCATTTCCTGTTTAAAAGGAAAACAACATAAAAGTTCTCACAAGTCCATAAAAGAGTCCAAAACAACCCAGTGTTTACAAAAGTTACACATGGATTTGTTTGGCCCAGTTCAAGTCATGAGCCTTAAAAAGAAAAGATATTGTTTGGTTATAGTTGATGACTTTTCTAGGTTCACATGGACTTTCTTTTTGCACTCTAAAGATGAAACTGCAGGCATTTTGCAAGACTTTGTGACACAGGTTGAAAAGCAATTTGACCTTCCAGTGAAAAGCTTTAGGAGTGACAATGGCACAAAATTTAAAACTAGGGAGTTGGATGCCTTCTGTGTGAAGAAAGGGATTGTAAGGCAGTACAGCATTCCTAGAACACCAGAGCAAAATGGGGTTGTTGAAAGGAAGAACAGAACTTTGATTGAGGCTGCCAGAACTATGCTTGCAGATTCAGGTTTGCCATTAACTTTCTGGGCAGAGGCAGTAAACACTGCTTGCTATGTCCAGAACAGAGTTTTAATAAACCCCAGGCACAAAAAGATTGCCTATGAAATTCTGTATAAAATCAAACCACTGATCTCATACTTCAAGGTGTTTGGGTGTCCCTGTTTTATTTTGAACTTAAAAGATTCAATTTCAAAATTTGCAACCAAAATTGATTGTGGTTATTTTCTGGGATACTCAACCACTGCCAAGGCCTACAAAGTGTTCAATGCACGGACCAAGGTAGTGGAGGAGACTTTAGATGTAAAGTTCAATGAACTTTCATCAATGAAAATCCCATCAAATCCTGCTGATCTGTTTGATCTTGAAAAATTCACTTTTGAAAATACTGCTGTCAAGACTAACAGTGCAGGTTCATCAGATGATACAACACCAGACTATGGGTATGCAATCATCATTCCTCAAAAGTCCGCCACAAAGGGAAAAGCACCAGTTGTTCAAAACAGCTGCCAAAGCTCAACCACTGCTACCTCAACAGTTGTTGACCAAAGTAGCCCATTTACCACTGCTGACAAAAGTCCTCAAACAGTGGATAAAAGTCAGCAGTGGTTTACTTCAATACCTCCTGTTCCACCACCTTTTGAAGCCACTGCTGGGTCATCAAAGTCACCAGCAGTGGTTAGCTCAGATGCTACACATTTGCAGCCTTCACCCACAAATGCCATCATACCATACCAAGGAGATTTAATCTTCTTGAGATCCCATCCACCTGATCAAATCATTGGCAACATCAATGAAGGGGTGCTCACAAGAAGCCAAACCCAAAACATTTGTCTTTTTGCTGGTTTTCTATCACTCCATTAGCCAGTCAAGTACCAAGAGGCACTAAAAGACAATAGCTGGGTAGAAGCCATGCAAGAGGAGCTCCAACAGTTCAAAAGACAACAAGTATGGGAGCTTGTACCACTGCCAGAAGAGGTTAGTCCCATTGGCACAAAGTGGGTCTTCAAGAACAAAACGGATGAAAGGGGCATTGTTGTCAAGAGCAAAGCCAGGCTTGTGGTTCAAGGTTACAGACAGGAAGAGGGGATTGATTATGATGAAACATTCGCCCCTGTTGCAAGATTGGAAGCTATCAGACTGTTCCTGGCCTTTGCTGTCAACCACAACATGAAGGTGTTTCAGATGGATATCAAAAGTGCTTTCCTCTATGGTACATTGCAAGAAGAGGTGTATGTATATCAACCTCCAGGTTTTGAGGATCCATTTTATCCTGATCATGTCTACAGGCTAAACAAAGCCTTGTATGGCCTGAAACAAGCACCAAGGGCCTGGTATGAAACTCTTTCCAACTTTCTACTCTCAAATGGTTTCAAAAGAGGTACCATAAATGGAGAGGGAAAGATTTAATGATTGTCCAAATTTATGTGGATGACATTATTTTTGGAAGCACATGTACTAAAATGTGTGAAGAGTTTAGAGAACTCATGACAGCTGAGTTTGAAATGAGTGCAATGGGTGAGCTGCAATGCTTTCTTGGTCTCCAAGTACAGCAGTTGCAAAATGGAACTTTCATTCATCAAAGCAAATATGCAAAAGAACTTTTAACCAAATTTGATATGAATGACTGTAAACCATGCAGCACACCCATGGCAACAAATAAGCTAGTTATGTCTGATGACAAGGATGATCTGATTGACCAAACACTTTATAGAAGCATGATTGGGTCTTTACTGTACCTAACTGCATCTAGGCCAGACATCATGTTTGCAACATGTGTCTGTGCAAGAAGTCAATCAGCTCCCAAAAAATCAAATCTCATTGCTGTAAAAAGGATTCTCAGATACATAAAAGGTGCTCCCACACTTGGTATCTGGTATCCAGCTAATGGGAATATCAAGCTTTCAGGTTTTTCAGACAGTGACTTTGCTGGATGTCACACCACAAGGAAGTCCACTTCAGGAGGGTGCCAGTTTCTAGGTGATTGCTTAGTCTCTTGGCAAAGCAAAAAAAAAGCAGCAGTTTCAACATCCACTGCTGAGGCTGAATAGATTGCTGCTGCTAGCTGTACAGCCCAACTCCTGTGGCTTCAAAATCAGTTACTGGATTTTGGTATCACTACCTTAAAGACACCACTCATGTTGGATAGCCAGGCAGCAGAAAATATCATCAAAAATCCAGTTTCCCATTCTACCACAAAACACATCGACATCAGACATCACTTTGTGAGGGATTGCTATGAAAAAGGTTTGATTTCTCTGCATCATGTCCCAACCAAAGACCAGCTGGCAGATGTGCTCACAAAAGCACTTGATACAGCCACTTTTGAAAGTCTGGTCTCTAGGATTGGGATGTTGAACATGGAATAACAAGCATCCTCTTGTTTTTCTATGCATAAAAGCAACAAAATGTTTTCAGAAAATCAAAAATTCATCCTTAAAAATAGCTAAAAATGAAAATTTCATTAAAATCCTTAAAAGTCTGCCATAACCACTGATTGTTCAAAAAGTCTGCTCTTCTTCAAAAATCTGCCCACTGATGAAAGGCAACCTCTGTTCCTTCATAACCTCTGTTGTTCAAAAACAGTGGCTTATCCACTGATATGCTATCCTCTGATAGTAAAAATCAACCACTGCTTCCTTTCACTGCTTTCATCAGTTGCTTTCATCAAAAGTATTGTCCCTCATTTTCATCAGTGGTTGTCACGTGGGCAGTACATAGCAGTCAGACCTTTTGTAACAGCTGCCACGTCATCACTCACACACTTCCCTATAAAATCCCCCACTCACCACCAAAACAGGGTTTCACTGTCGAATTGAATTCTTAAAAGTTCTCTTCTCAAAGCAGTTCCCATCACATTTCATCAAATCTCTCCACAATCTCATCTTCGATCCTCATATTCAAAATGACAAAATCGAAATCCTCCGCTTCGAAAGGGGCTTCTCAAAAGGCTACCTCCACAGACATCCCACACAAACCATCTCACAACCTACTTGGTCTTCTCACAAAACCCAGCAACATCGACACATTTGATTCCATCCTCGATATGCTCAACGCTTCAAAGTACAAAACTTTGTTAACCGCTGATGCACCGATCTACCTGCAAACTCAGAGAAAGTTTTGGAAAAACTGCACCCTTGAAAAACAAGGAAAAGTTGTCATAGCCATTAACTTAACTCTACAGAAGAAAGCAGTCCAAATAACACCGCAATAAATATCTGAAGTCTTTCAACTCAATGATCTGCAAGGTAAAGATTCTTTCCCTAAAAACGAGTTAAAAATTGACTTCATTGAGAGAGGGAATGCAGACACAATGATGACGAAGGATACCTTAGAAAAAGGTTTCTTTCCGTCTGAAACCAGATTTTTATTTCATACCCTTCTCATGTGTGTTTCAAACAAAACCACCTCCTTTAATGAAATACCATTGAAAATTCAAAACTTGGGGTATGTTATTTTACAGGGAGAAAACCTTAACTATTCCAAGGCAATTTTCAATGATTTGGTTAAAAATGTTGAAACAAAATTATTCTTACTGTTCCCAAGATTTTTAAGTTATTATTTTGAGAAAAGTTCAGTAAGGATGATATTGCGGTAATAAACCAAGGTGAATCTTTTCAAATAAATAGCTTAACTGCTGAAACATTTTCAAGAATGTTGACACCTTGTAAAACACGAGGAGAGGTGCCTGAGCAGAATTTAGCAGCAAACACTGCTCCTCAGGTATCTGCTGCTGAGCCTACTGCTCTAGGTGATCAAAGCAGCAGACCAACTGTTTTGAAACCCACACCTACCAAACCCAAAAGGCTATCCAAAAAGAAAAATCAAAAACCCCCCAAACCAATCAAAACGACAACTCTGGAGGATGAGATACCAGAGTTAATGCCTGTGACAACACAAAGGTCACAAAAAGCCACTGCTGCTTCTTCCTCACAGCAGTTGGTACAAATATCTCAACCCATAACCATAACTCCTCCTGCTCCTTCACAAAAAGGACAGGTTGTACACAAAGGGCCACCACATTATGATGCTCTGGATACACTCGTTTCCATCATCCACAGCTCAATGCCCGGAGCAAGTCCGCTTTCTACACCACCCATCACATCCAAAATTCCACCAAAAACACAACTTCTGTTGGATGCAATTGATTTGAACCAGGCATTACCCAGTCCTTCTCAATCACCTATCAATGAGAATTTGCCTCAACAAATGACTGAGCCTGCTGTATCATTTATTGCTAACCCACCAACAAAACCTGAGGAGGTTACACCCATTGAGTTACAAGTAACTCTTTGTGGTATTCCAAGTGAAGCAGCCACTACAACTGTTGAACCCACTGGTTTACAGTTGGGCAGTGGTTACATTAATAAGACTTCCTTGGAGGCAATTCCTTACATAGCACCTCTGCCAACCACCAGTGGATTTATCTATCCAACTGGCAACATCAAAAGGTTGTCAAGTGTTGAAGGAAGAAGACCCCAGTACCAAGAAAAAGGGGCATCAGTGGTTAGTGTTTGGAGTAAACTCCCTACCTCTACCACTGATAAAACCACTATTTGTGGGAAATCAGATGATCCCATTAACTTGGGTGATGGTTTAAAGTACCAGAAATTGACGGCTCGTGTTGAAAAAATTGACAACTCTGTTGCAGAACTCAAAAGTATGCTACAATAGTTGTTACAAGTACAAAAGGTACAAACTACTGCTGTTCCACCTCAAGCATCTGCTACAAATGAGCTCTGGAATCTCTTTCAACCTTTTCTCCACCATCAAGCACAATTACCAGATCAGCAACATGACAAACATGTTCAACAGTTGAGAAATGCTATGGAGTCTAGGTTAAAAGACACTCAGACTGATCTAAAGGCTCTCAAAACTCAGATCCTACACACCTCTGGCACTGCTCCTCCACCTGTGTTCTTCATTGATCAACTCCCTGAAGATAATGCCAAAAAGGGGGAGAAAATTCAGGAATGGAGAAGGAAAGGAATAACAGATGGTCTCTATCTTGCACCAGAAAATTCAAATATGACCAAACAGATTCCTTTGCCAGATGGGAGTAAGAAAATTGATGTGACTACAAATGCACTTGTAGATGCACTTGCATGTGTAAAAAGAGATAGAGAGGCCAAAAAGAAAGCCAGGGTAGATTATCTGGATCAGGGTACTTTAGGGTCAAGAGATGATGAAAATCTCATTGATGAAAAGAAGAAGCCTACAAGAAGAGTAAGGCTACCCAAATCCTTCCCAGTCAGACGTTCAAAGTCTGCTAAAAAACCACCACCTAAAACAGTTGGTGTAACTTCTGCTGTATCAGCTGTTGTTGGTACTCCAGTAGTTACAACATTTGTTCCCACTTCAACACACACCACCTCAACACACATTACATCCACTGCCTTACCCTCATCACCACCAAAATCAAAATCACCTCCTGCCAAAAGGCAGAAGACACCAGGTGTTAAAACATCTGCTGTAAAGACAACAGTGGTTGGAACACCAGTTGTTTCAACAACTGTTAGTCTATCACAAACCACTGCCACTACAACCACCTTTCCATCCAAAACACCATCAGTCCCTCCTCAAATAAAGAGGAGAAGATTAATTCCTATAGATGATGTCCCCTCACCATCCCAAACATCTTCAAAATCTTTAACTCGTGTCTATATACCAAAACCAGTTCCACTTTCTTCAGTTCCAATGCACAAACCCTTACCTCCTGCAGGTGTTCAATATCCTCTTGAGCTAGCAGCTGTTAGAGAAGAAATCAAATCTTTTTATACTGAGGATGACCCTCCCAAAAGGAGTTTGCCTTCAATCAAAGGATATCCTTTGCCCAAAAATATTGATGAATATCTAAAGATAAAGGCATTGCAAGCAGAGGATATCTCGAAAAGAAACACACAAGGGAAAACTGACAAAGAAGTTTCAAGATACTATCAATATTTGCTTACACAAGTTAGTTCCCTAGAACGTTTTGCAAAGAATGTTAGTCAACAAATTTCTGAAAGAGCAGCTGAAACTCTGAAGAAAGACTACATTGAAAGCATCATGTTCTACAAAAGATACAAAAGAGAGAGACACATGTACAAAGAGTGGACTGTTCCTGAGCTTGAAGCTGAAGCAGCAAGAATTCAAGACATGATAAAAAGGAAAGTCACTCACACTCCTCCTGATTGGGCAAAGTTCAAAAGGAATGTACCTGACAAGCAGCTGGAACTGAAGAGAATGAGAGAAGAACTGGTTGCTGCTGATTTTGGCACCAAAAGACAAGTAGTTAGATGGAAGGAAGATGTGGTCAGGTCAACCTACAAAAGGTTGGAGGAATTAAGAAAGAAAGATCCAAAAATTCCTCAAAAACCTGACTATCCTGAAGCAGAGGTTTCAAAAAGACCATCAAAACTGCAAATCAGGAGATCCACTGCTCCTACTGGTGCTGCTATCTACAAAAGAAGAAGCCAAAAACAGTTGGATGCCGAATCACTTCAAGAGCTAATGGCTGGGGATGACCTTGTGAAAGAAGGCATACAAAGAATGATTAGTGAAGCTCTTGAATTGAAAAAATCTGCAACTACTGCCCAGCCAGTAATGAATCGGCCAGCCTAACCAAATACTTCTGCTAATAAACATCTCCCAAGAAACCCACCAGGCTCAAAAATACAAAAGTGGAAAACTGACAAACAGACCTGCGTATTGACCTTGCTCAGGTCTGGTGGAGAAGTGAAGAAAATATCAAGGGAACAAGCTCTTGGCCTGAGTCTTGAAGATTTGCAGGATCTCCTTGATCTTCCACTTAGCAGGGATGATGAAGATACAGATGCCCTTAACTTTGAATTGCAATTTAAAAGCCAGATAAGGGAGCTGTTAATGAGGCAATAAAATATCCACAATAATGAAGAGTTTTGGCATTATCTGTTCCAGGGGGAGATTGTTGGGATTGAACCCTATCCGAGGAACAGATAATTAAAGCCAAAACTGGATCAGAGCAGTGGATCCAGAATAAGCAGATGTTGATATACAAATCTCTCCCCTGGAAAGTGATTACAACAACTGATGACCTCCTATCTACTGATCATACTAAACTGCTGACCCAAAACTGCTACTCAACTAAAGATCTGTTGGAAGACTAAAGACCTGCTGATTCAATCTACTGCCTTGAGTCAAGCACTGCTGATCCGGACAAGTGCTGTTGGGTTCACAGCAGTAGAAGGTTGCAGCAGATGTTCTAAAGTCTGTTTTGTAATAGAATGTATTAGCAGTAGTTAACATAAGCAGTGTCTGCATAGATCAGAGGTTAGAGTTTGTTAGGAGGTTAGATGTCACTTTCATGGTGACGTCAGCTAAGATGCTCAGTAGTTTGCAAGTGCCTTTAAATAGTACAGTACTTTGTACTGTTCTATTAGCTCTTTGCATTATTCGTCTTCTTTGCACGAACAAACTGTTGAGCTCTGGCTGAGGGGGAGTTTGCATTCATTCATCATCATTGTAATCGTGTTTGAAATAAATTCAATCATTCTGTTCATTGTGTAAAGATGTTTGATTAAAGTATTACTCTCATTTGATTGTATCCAAAGTTTGTGTTCATTATAATTTCCGTTGCACACTCATCCATCTCCATCTTATTTTACAAACAAAAATACAATCAAAAGGAAACTCAGATCCAACAGAAGACGATCACGAAGCGATCCAGGTAGGGCTTACAAACACGATTCATGAGATCCATGAACACGGCGGGTGCGCTGGTCAAACCAAAAGGCATAACCACGAACTCGTAATGTCCATAGCGAGTACGAAAGGCGGTTTTGGGAACGTCCTCTTCGAGGACTCGAAGTTGATGATAACCAAAACGAAGATCGATTTTGGAGAAACAGGTAGCGCCTTGGAGTTGGTCAAAGAGATCGTCGATACGCGGAAGAGGGTAACGATTCTTGACGGTGAGTTTGTTGAGCTCACGATAATCGATGCACATGCGGAAAGAACTATCTTTCTTTTTAACGAAAAGCACGGGAGCACCCCAAGGAGAGGTACCTGGACGAATGAAACCCTTATTGAGGAGTTCTTGTAGCTGAGTAGACAATTCTTGCATCTCGGAAGGTGCAAGACGATAAGGAGCCTTGGCAATAGGAGTTGCACCAGGTATGAGGTCAATACGAAAATCAACGGATCGAGGAGGAGGAGGACCGGGTAAATCTTCAGGAAAGACGTCAGGGAAGTCGCGCACCACTGGAACATCACTTAAGCTCTTTCCCTTGCCTTTTTCTTCCACAACGTGGGCTAAAAAGGCAAAGTACCGTTTGCGTAAGTACTAGTTCGCTTGTGTGCAGGACATCAACTTCAGTCCCTTTGAAGGTCGGTCTCCATAAACGTGTAAAACGTCACCAGATGGAAGGGGTAAGCGAACGAACTTCTCGTGACAAGCGATTTCAGCATGGTTCTTTTGAAGCCAATCCATGCCTATGATGACTTTGAAACTACCCAGTTGCATGGGTATGAGATCGATAGAGAAAGCGTGCTCATTAAGAGTAAGACGACAATCGAGGAGAATGGAATCGACTAAGATAGACTTGCCATTGGCGACTTCAACGGAAAACAACTTAGGTAGCTTAGAGCGTGCATAATTTAACAATGATTCGAATTCTAAGGACACAAAGCTTTTGTCCGCACCAGTATCAAATAGTATCGAAGCATAAAGATGGTTAACAAGAAATGTACCATTTACGACGTCATTGTCGTTGCACGCTTGATTTGCATTCAGGTTGAAGACGCGTCCACGAGGAGGCTGCTGCTGCTCTTGGATCCATTGAGGGCATTGGGGACGAAGATGATTAACATCCCCACATTTGAAACAAGCCCTAGCTGGTCTTGCGTTTTGAGGAGCAGGTGGGGCTTGTTGCGCTTGTTGAGCTGGTGGAGCTGGCGGTGCTGGAGGAGCTTGCTGATAAAGACGGCAAAAAGCGGTATCGTGCCCATAACGATGGCAACTGCCATAACGGCGACACCTAGAATTGGCGGGATGATGGTAATTGCAAGTGGCACACTTGGGGTGAATCCCAGTGTACGACTTGGGGGCATCAACAGGAGCAACAGGGTTCAGGTTAACGGGAGGCACAATCGCGTTGCAAACGGGGTTGGATTGCTTTCGCTTCTTCCCCCTATTGTTATTCGATTGTTGGGTAATTTGGTGGGCTGGCTTTGAAGAAACGGGGTTTGCGGCTTGCTTATCACGAACACGGTTGTTGTTCAAGGATGCGGCCAAACGGTAAATGGCTTCGATGCTATCGAGTTTGGCTGCCTCGATCGTGTCACGCATGCTAGGGGGTAACCCATTGATATACTTGCTATTCTTGCGTTCAGAGGTCGAGACAAGGTGAGGGACAATGAAGCTGAGTTGCTTGAAACGGGTGGTGTAAGCTAGGTTATCATCACCAATATGTTTTAAAACCCAAAATTCTTCTTCCAACTTTCGTTGCTCATGCGGAGGACAAAACTCATCCATCATCAGGGCCTTAGTTTCTTCCCATGCCAACGCATATGCCAGTTCGTTCGAACGGATGTTCCTTTTGTTCGTCCACCATTCGAGAGCTCGGGCTTGGAATACCCCAGTCGCACTACGCGTTTTGAGCTCTTCGGGGCAATCACTGTTGATGAATGTGACCTCTATGCTATCAAACCACTCGAGCATAGCGGTCACCCCATCATTGCCAGTGAATGGCTTTGGATTACACGGCGAAAAGTGCTTGAAGTTGAACGAGACGGGCTTGCGTGCTTCAACCTTAGAGTCGACGGAAGAGTGAGGAGTTTCGAATGCACAAATCTCGGAAATGACCTTTGGAACGACGCGCGCAAATTGATCAGCCATGAAAGCCATCATCTTCTTTGTGGAGCGAGACTTTGACTTCTTAGACGCGTTTGAGTGACGAGAAAACATCTAAGATTCAAAAGAGGGAATAGGCGAGACTTGGTCATAATGTTTGTTTAAGAAAATGAAATTGATCACATAGCATAAAGGGTCACATAGCATAAAGGGTTCATAGCATAAAAGGTTCATAGCATAAAAGTTTAAACGTCTCATATAGCATAATCATTGAATTCCACATAGCATAACATGAATAAATGAAAACATTGTAAATTTAGTTTGTTCACGATGGATTATTATTGTTTGTGATTGCTATAACGTGCGAAATGATTAAAACAACATTTTGAAATGAATGAACGTTCAAGTATAAAATCACATATAAATTGAGATACATAAAAGAGAGGCTCAATAAAACATTGGATTGTTTCGGGTAGAGAAACGTCGACTATTCCAAAGTGGGTCGAAAGTTCTTTCGAATTAGAGATATTGTGCTTTGGCCTATAAGTAAGATACTCTCGTCGAGAAGCGATTAACGGTATCTTACCCTTCCGGTTACTACACATCTCTAAATGATAGAAACATTTGGGACTTTGGCGAGAATAAAAATCGAGGAATGGGACTTAATCGACGAGATGCGGGTTTCACGCCTAACTTGACGATTTCCTACCTTAAATGTGGTTGGTACTCGTCGGCCAAAAATAAAATTTTGACACTTTGACGAGGGTCCACTAGAGTTGTGGATGTCACTCCTAGCTTAATGGTGTAATTTCGTGCAAAAATAGTTTAAGGTAGAATGAGAGTCGTTTACCAAATTGTGGGTTTCACGCCTATTTTGGTAAAGTCGTCTCGTTGATGTTACAAGAGTATAAAAATAGCATAAGTGTATTCGTGTTAACCTTAGGAAAGGCATATAAATTTAATCAAAAGTATAGCTAGGAAGCATGCATGGTAGAGTACAAAAGTTTTAAACAACAAATAAGAGGCAAAATTTCTAGAACTATAGATTAGGGCAAAAGCATGGCAATTTTTCCTAATTCCCTATAGTTATGGCTCTGATACCAATCTGACACACCCCAACCGATGGCGAAAACATCGGGATGAGACGAAGTGTGTATAGATCGCAAGAGACTTCATAACACTATGTGGCAGTATTTAATTAAATTCAAATTTCATTACAATACTAAATTGTCATACAAGATTCAAATGGAAATAACAACATTGTTCAAATTGTAACATAACAACAAAAGATAGATTAATCTAAGTGTGTATCTCGTCCACCCTAAATCTTGTTTCGTCTTGAATATCATCTCAATAATTAACCTGCAATATGTATTAAAATAGAGTTCAATACAAAAGCAAAGGCGAGTATACAAGTTTGACTACATAGCATAATAGAATAAAAACTCATATCCAACATGTCACATAATGAATAAGTTTACTAGCAATGCAATTTTTGGCGTACAATATGATCAATCCCAAGAATACAACGCATGGCAAGCCTAATCCCAAAAGTTTAGCGGGATAGTAAAGTTTAACTTAACAATACCCACAAGAATAACGGGCGGGGCGTCAATCCTATAGCGCTATAATTGTTAAGGTGGGCTAGCAAAGTTAATGAGCATATAACGTTCCAAATCGTTCATAGAGCATACAAGCATAGCAAATATTCACAATAGTTTCATGTCTTGTTCATGGATAGAGTATGTTTTGTTTAAGCATAAAAGTTGTTTTGAATAGGCATACATGTTGCATCCCAAAGTGTAAAGGGGAGAAAGGGATCGAGTATACTCACGGTTTACAAGTCTTGACTTGAAGATCCGAGAGTAAGTTTGGTGGAAGATTTAGCTTGGAGCAACTTGTCCTTCTACACGAGGAAACGTAGGTGTGTGAGTTTGGCGTTTACGGAAGATTAAGAATATGGAAATAACTTAGTATAAAGATAAGATATGTGTATACAAAAATAATCATCTTTTAGACCTTATAACCATCATATGACACTAGGTAACCAATATGGTTATTTAAATGTTTTTCATGGGTAGTATACCCATTAGAATCATATTAAGGTTTAAGTCTTGGATGATGTTCTACTTCTTTAACATGTAAACATAGGTTTAACATCAAAGGTTCGAAGGTGTATGTGCTTATACTTAGGTTACATATTATTTAGGTCCAATATTTCAAGTAGGAGGTAGAAGATTTAATCTCCATTTAGGCACCTCTTAGTTACAAGGATGTCATGTATGGGGTAGGAAGACTAGCTTCCGTTTAGGCACCCCTTGATGTTCACCACTACACTTGATGTAAAGACAACCAAGGAGGGTCATGAACTAAGGTTTATACAAGTATGTAAACAAGCTAAGCTAAGAGAAATCATCAAATCATGTGAGGATTTTATGTTGGAACAACCCAAGTTGTTCCACAATCACTCATTCATCAAAGTCTAAGCTTGACATGACTTGTGGGTTAAATACCCTAATAAAACAGAAAGTTATGAGGTTTAATCCTCTGATTTCAAGTGTTTCAACCTTTTTTTTAAGCTTAACCAACCATGAAATAAGTTTTAAGCATTGGGACATAGGTATGAGATGTGTTAGACACAAGTTGGATGAAGTTTAAACAAGTTTGAAAGAGTATGTAACAAAACAGAAAGTTTTTGGACCATTTCGGAGCAATTCCAGGTCTGATTTCTCCAAGGAGAAGTCAAGGAATCAAACTCCATGATTATCCAAGCAAGTAGGAAGAAGAATCAAGTAATTTCGTTAAGAAATGAGCAAGTTATACTCACTTTAGTGCAAGGGTATGAATCTGTCCGAAAATGCAGATTCTTGCTTGAACTTGAGAGTGTTTAGGAGAGATTTGAGAGTGATGAAAGTGTCCAAGTGCTTGGAGGACCTTGGGTACTTATAGGGGAGTGATTAGGGTTGATTTGGGGGGTTAACTAAGGCTAAAACTCGGTTTAAACCAAGAAATCCCGCTAAAAAACAAAGCTGGTCGCGACTGTCCAACTTTTCTGCAGACATGAGGTCCATGCGGCCCGCCTGAGATATCAAAGTAAGTCCACGCGGGCCGCGCGAGCTTGTTTATTCGGAACAAGTTTCAAACTTTACAATTTTAGCCCCCAGACTTGTTATCTTGATGATTTTTAGGTCTTTTAAGGACTATAAATGCCACAAAACATAGTTTAAGGTAGATCTAAGTATGAGGAGCATAAACCAAGTATAATTAAGCGTATGAGGATCGTATGTAAGTATCGTTTGCGTTCAAAACACGTTCAATGCACAAGTTTGATTAAATTACAAGTTTAGCACATAGTTTCCAAGAATAACGTTCAAGCACAATATTGATTCACCAATCGAACATACGAGCATAATTAGAGTGCGTACAACATAAATGTGACAAAATACATGCTTCATTAATGATCCAAGTCTCGGTTTGATAATGATTACAAGGAAAGGAACGATTACAAGAATACAAGGTTTCCAAAAATAGAAATACAAACAAAACTTTCTATAAATGGAAAGTACAAAAGAGCCGGGCGTTGCAATACTTTCTTATTTACAACTTTGGTCCCCCATACTTTTTATCTTTCGCAAGTTTTTCGTTTTACGTTTCATTCTAAATTTTGCGAGTTAACATGTCGTAGCGTGCATGTGAGGTTCAACGTGTTTGCTCTATTTTTCATATTTGACAGACCCGTCGTAACATGTCCATTTTTTTCCTTTTGATAAGTTCGCCGCAACGGGCGGGTCCTAGATCGACTAAGTTTTTATTTTCTACGTTTTACGTTTATGGTTAATTTCTTTGAATTAATACACTGTAACGGGTGTCCGTGGTTCAATGATTTTAAGTCTGCTTTTCGTTCAGCGTATTTTTCCCATTTTATCTATTTTATTTTTACGAGTCGATGCCGTTGTGACATTGGTGCTACTTGGTACGGTTTTACGAACGTTTTTAACCTATTAATTTTTTTACTAATATTTTGTTTTGGTTTACCCTTATACTTCCTTTACTTAAAAACTATTTTTACGTGCATATTTTATGTACGGGTAGGTATAAATATGATTTGTTCTACATTCTGACGTAAACTTTTTTTTATAGACGAGTCAGGTCAAATATAATACGTTTTTGTTTAAAGACACCATTTTTACGTATATATTTTTGTGTACGTTTCGGTATAAATTCAAGTTGTTCTACGTTTCGATGTAAACTTTTTTAGGAAAATAAATCAGGTCAAATATAATATGTTTTCGTGTTTATTTTGTGTATGTTTTGTAAAGTTTGTTTTGAACCGAGTGGAGTCAAATTATGGTTTCTTTTTCTCCCCTTTTTTCGAAAGCTCTAATTAATCCCTATCGATTACATGTGCAGATTTTTCTTCATACCCGTTACGTTTTCTATGTATGAGTTGGGTCACATATAATATGTTATGATTGTTCGATATGAATTTGATTTACTTTACGTTTGATCCAATCACAATGCTTATATAGGTTACATTGAGTTCAACTGGATACGTTGAATGTGTGTTTTCATATGGTTAGAGCATCATATAACGTTTGGACTAATCCATTCAATGTTTACGATGTACGCGCACCGCAACGCGGGCGAGTCTTAATCCTAGTTATATTAATAGTAAACTAGTTACTAGTTACTAGTTACTAGTGGTTAATAAATTTAACCAAACCTATAATTCTTATATAAAAATAGGAATGTTACATCATCCCCACCTTGTTTTAAATCTCGTACTCGAGATTTGGGTTACGATATTTCTTTTAGACTTATGTCATATTTTAGTCAATAAAAATTAATATTAAGCTAGATGACACAGAATTAAAATATCAAATTTTGTGAATACGAGTTGTACAATAAGCATGATTCAATGGTTCAACTGAATTTATTCAAGAAATTGATGACAAATGAATGAGATGAAATGATATAATTTCCAAGGTGACTAGGTTCAAGTCAAAAGATATATGTTTTATAAATATGTTTATTCAAATATCCTAGAACTCACGATTATCATTTTTTAAATCAAGTATGTTTAATTAAAAGATTTTATAACAAGATATTTTAATATATTAAAATACATATATTATAAAATAATATTTTTTTATAATTATTTAATAGTTGTGGAATATTAATCAAGATGAATAATTACTTATAAATATAAAATGTCTTGTCTATGAGTACTTAGACAGTTATTTTAGATAATTTTATTCGTCCCTCTAATTTTTGTATTGTTTTATGAAAATATGTCTTTTCTTTACAGTTCAAAGTATATATAAAAAATATTTTTATATATAATAATTTTAGTTTTTTTTAAATTTGCTAAATAAGTATGATGACTTAATTTATATACATTAACTAGTTATTATCATGATTGGATAGTGGTTAGTGCTGCATTGTTTAAGCATAGGTGATCAGTACATGCCTAACTAAGGCTAGGCTATCCAATACCTGTCCCTGACAATAACCCTAATACCTAAAAATAATACTAACTTACTACTATTAATAATAAAACTAATATTAACTACCAAAAATAAATAATAAGTAACTAAACATAAATTTAACCGAGAGTATACCTCAAACATAATTTTATAAAAATATAAATTTATTACCTCAATGGTTTAACAAGAATTTTAAATATAGGAATACTATATTGTAAACAAGATAATTACTTATGTAAGTTTCCATATATAATCAATAAAATTTTATATTTTTAAATTTATATAATGTTTTTCGATAAATGATGATAAAGCAATAAATATCACGAAAGGGTCGATTGATGTTGTAAGAACTATTTAAGAGATATACTGAGATATGAAATAAATTTGTGTATCGTTATCTTAGCACATGATTGTGTTAAGATTGCTTGTATAAAATAAATCAACAAAGCAGATTCAAATATAAATAAATAAATAAGTAATTAAATCCGAGATTAGCGCAAGCTTCAGATTTTATGAAAACGTTACCACAAGGTGATCGTGATCAAAGAAATAATTTAGTGAAGTCGAAGGCCAAGAAAGCATGTTATAGTTCAAGAGAATCGAAGTGCTTGTTGGGATTATGATGGCCTAAAAATATCATATGGGACTTTTAATTGAATAAGTATTGCGAGCAAGTTAACTGGGTTTGAATAAAACAAGTTTTAATAAGGAAGTTCGGACATGATCACAATAGAAATCATGTATACTTTTCAAAAGAAAAACGAGTTTTTCAAGAAATTTATTGATTCGATATTAAAGAATTATCGTTTTGCAAAAAAAGCGGTTTATAATGCAAAGATCAAGTATAGCAAAACGAGATTTGAACTTTTGATAAAACAATAAATTGGAATGAAACCCTCCTATGGTTTTCATAACTCAAACGAACCACATGCCCAACAAACAGTGCATGTGTAACGTGTGGATTTACCAAGAAATGAAATAGATTAATATTTACTACTATGAAAGAAATCCTCATGGTATGATGACCATTAGAAGAAGTAAAAACACGAAAGTCAACTCATTATAGGCAGAAGTCAGAATTGCAACGAAAGGAATATAAGAACTTTATCTGGAATTTCGTGTGATAACCGTTGTTAGGTGACATTACCAGGGAATGTCAAATAAAATGAAATAGAAAATTTGTAAAAGTATGTGACTCTTTTTTGCAACGTCAATAATTATGATTCTGATTAAACTATGTACCGATTGTTGGGTAATCTTGTTTTAAGGTACCTCAGCAAGATTCGTGTCGTTTGTAGGATCGCGTGGCAAAGTGCTTCTTTTTTATTAGTAGTTCTTTTACTGACGGAATTAGCATTGGTGTCATCGTGCCCAATTTATCTTTTCCAAAGGTCTAGCCTTGGAAGTTGTGTGTGATATACTTTGATATCTGTGGACGTATAATTTAAGCTTCATGTATTTTCTTGTGTACTAGCACAACGTTACATGCTTCTTACTTGCGTTAATAATTTATGGTAACGTATTGGAAATTCTTATATTTTTGATGGTGTCCCAACTTAATGGGTTTCCACTGTTTAGATTGTCGCTCGAGTTTCGAGGTAGATGATCAAACGAAATAATGTTTGATATCGGGATTAAAGATATATGCAAGAGATTCTTGATAAAGAAATCTAGATTTATTATTGACACATTTGCTTGTGCTTTATTCCTAACTGACTTTTGGAATTTCTTATAGATATACATATCTATATAATCATATATTTTCACATACTGTAATATAAATAGCCTTCATGAGGTCAATGTAATTAACAGATTCTTATTTTCAAAAATAAGTTAGATATCAGATCATGATACTATTTAGGGAAATCTTGTTACTTGCTTGACATGTTATATACCCTGTTTTATCCGGTTCTCGCCGGAGAGGTTACCTCAGTTTATCCGGACAAACTGGAGAGTCTACTACACCATACCCAGTCTTACCGGAGAAAATTTTCTATTTCCCATAAATAGTATCTTTTCAAGATTTAAAAAGTGACTATTTTATTAGGGTTTTTATCCAGAATCAAGGAAATTTATATTTCCATAACATATCTTTATTCTAGATCAATTAAGCAAGAATTAATAGTAATTAAGTGTCATTGCTTATTTGTCATATCTTGCAATATTCTACTCACCCTTCTTATGGCATACCAATATTTATTACATTATACTTATATAATTAATATATCTTGAAGCTTATATTAAGGCAAAATTATTAAGTTCAAGTCTAAATATCATCCTGAGTGCTATCAGATAATATTAAGGTCCTAATTCGCCGCTTAAACTTAGGTATTATTATAACACCTAATTGCTTTAAATAAGTGGCTTAGCTTATACTAAGGCATCTTTTCTTATGTTCAAGTCTAAATGCTATCAGATGTGCTACCAGTTAATAGCAATCTCCTAACTCTTTTATTTAAGCTTAATTATTATTATCACAACACCTATAGGCTTAAAGCAGTGGCTCTGATACCACCTTCTGTCACGACCCCCGACCCACACTGGACGGAATCGGGAGCCGCGAGCAGCCAAGTTGTATCGGTGGTTTATTTTAAAAACATTGCAGCGGAAATTTCATCAGGACCGTGAGTTAGGAAAAATATCAGAGTTTAGAAACACCGGATTTTTATTTATTAAATAGATGGGATAAAACTCATGTTTTACAATGGTAGCTTTAATAAGGGATAAACCCGATTATATAAAAAAAATTTCTTAATTTCATTTAATTGATAAAAATGAGCCACTTCTGTAAGTCTTGTTGGTGCCGTATCCAATTCTTACTCCAATCTATAGTAATTACCTGAAACGCGTTTTAAAAAGGTTTTGTCAGCAGGGAAATACTGAGTGAGTTCATTCAGGTTTATACAAAAACATATTTGTTATAATTCATAGTATTAAGAGTGATTACAATGTTTTCATGCCAACCAACTACCCACAGTATTTGTCACTCGACTTGTTTCGGTGACTGTGGTCATATCACTGTTGGGTCCGTTCACCCAAAAGTGACGTATATCACTATTTAGGTCCATTCACCTAAAAGTGTATCATGATTTAGGTACGCCCACCTAAACTGATAAAAACAGTAGTAATGTGCACAATACCCCACATACCGGCAGTAATTGAAGACTACAAAGACTTAATCCCTGTAATTATAACTTTGGAAAATAATTTGGAGTATTGTAAAACAATTGATAAAAAGAGAATGACTCACATTATAAGCATGCAGTATTGAATTAACAAGCTTCATGATTCAGATTCTTCTAAGAATTAGCATCTACTTTGATTGTAAGTGTATGGGGTAGTGTTTAGTATACTGATAAGCCTGATAACCTAATTTAAGCGATAATGCACAAGAAACTAGGTAATTAACTGCATACAACTTTTACGATAAGCTCACAAGATTAATACCCTCACAACGAATGACAAAGTGCAATACTTAAACATCCATCGGATTCGTAACTAATGACAGAGGACACCCCGAGTTCGGGTGGCACTCAAACATCTTGTCGGAATCATGATTAATGACAAAGTATAGCATTTAAACATCCTGTCGGATAATTTCAATCGATCGGATGTTGAATCGCAGCAGCGATCAAGTTAATACCCTGTATCGTAGCAGAATTCGAGCTAGTGAGTGTTTGGTAGTAATCAGGTGATATCTCGAAGTGTAAAACGAATTTGTTCGTCGTCCAAATGCAGAAATCTAAGTCCCACACCCTTCTATTTATAGCTGGAAAATGGTCTCCCTCGCGTGTCGCGATAGAGAGACATGTCTCCTTCGCGTGGCGCGACGGGTCCAATTTCATCATAGGGTTGTTTCGTGTCCTGGTAGCCTAGCTGAGTCGACAGAATTGATAAATTCGATTTCTACAGCGAGTTATATGGATAATCGTCAAGTAGGGAATACCCCGCCCCCCCTGAGTTTTAGGGCCCTGATCCTGATTCTAATTGTTATGAAAATTTTAGGGTTTATGCAGGATTACTTGAGGGTCTCAACTAGGGTTTCCTATTGGGTAAATAAAATAATAGATATGACTTTTGATGAGAGTTGTTTACAAAATAGAATAATAAATAATAGTTTTGGGTAAATCACAAAAAGGAAATAAAACGGTGAGAAAATAGAATGGACCCACTTTATAACTTTTAGGGTTAAACTAGAAAATCTCCTGGTATAAATCTTGGGTATAACTTCTGGGCTATTAAAAATATATAATCCACTCGTGTTAAGTATAGTACCCCTAATTCAACCTTATCCCGATGTCCCGAGACAGAATCTCAACGAACTTAGTCGGGCAGAACCCCAATATGAGTTATGGGTTCCAGATCAATCGAAAAGGGTAGCGGTGAACAGGAGTTACAATACTTAAAACGAGGCATGACTTTATTATTTATTAAATAATAAGTATTTAGAGAGAGAGAGAGAAAGTTCGAGAGAGTTTGGAAAATATTAGGATGTGCCTGGTGCTATTTATAGTTGAGTGTTCCTTGATCCTTCATACTACAGGAAGACATGTACTTATATTTTGAAGGGTAAATTACATTTTTCGTCCTTTATGTTTGTAGCGGGTTGCAATGGATGACCTTTAACTTTAATAATTACAGTCACAGTCCTTTATTTGAAAAACATGTTACATCTCAGGTCCTTTTACCCTAACCTGGTTAAAACTTTCAGTTAAGTAAAGTCATGTACAACCCATGTAAAGGCAAAACAGTCATCTAATAAAAAAATGTCAAAATTTAAAAATTTTAATCATCATTACCATCATCTCCCCACTGTTTGATGTAACAAGTCCACCATCAACACCTACCATTGATGGTATCGAGTTCCTTTCGTCATCATCTTCATCATTCTCACCTTCTTCTTTCACATCCAACCCCATGTCTTCATCGTTTGCAGACTCTGAGAGTATGAGGGTGTTACTAAGCCCTCAAAATGCTATAAAAATCCCTCCATGATCAGCACCATACATACTTCCTATCTTCAATAGATTCTGTCACATATTAACAATTCATCATCAAACTTAAATTAATAAAACACTTTATATTCATTACAATTCCTATCTAAAATCAATAAAGTAGATATTTTACTTGATAAAGAAATCAAAAACACACAAAACCCCCTTTTTAAATTAAATTAAATAATTCTAGTGGCAGAATACAATTCCAGTTATATAAAAGCATCAAATTATATTACCTACAATCTACACATTCAGAAGTATGATTTTTTACACATTTTTTTTCATGTCAAAAAATTCACAAAAAAGCACAATTATGTCAAAAATTACAATTATAATAAACTAGCATAATTCCTATAAAAAACAGCTAAATTCAGTATTCAACAAATCACAAACTAATTATAACACTCTCAACATCAAAATTTAAACAATTTCTATTAAAATTCATCAAAAGGTGAAGAATTGAAGAATTTCGTCACCATTACATCATCAAAACTGTCCATCTTTACATAAAGCTAGGGCAAAAGACGTTGCGATAGCAATAGCGACACCTCCATCGCGAATAACATGATAAGAGATCTAGAGAGAGAGGAGGTCGCCGGAGATCAGCATCCGCCGGAGAAAAAGGACGCCGGAGGTACCGAAAAAGGGGGAAAATGTTTTCCGGCAACCACCATCGTTTTTTCACCATCATTCATCTCTACACCTCTCGATTCTCCGTTAATGGAGCCTTCTCTGCAACTCAAACTCATCATCCTTGGTGCTGCTAGACTGGTGATGGCGACAGGTGGCGGTTTCCGACGACCTAGGGTTCAGACTGGGGCACGGTAATGATAGTGGTGGTGTGTAGTGGTTGCGACAGGGTGGTATGAGGGTGGGTAGTGGTGTGGTGGCAGGTGGTGACGGTGGTGATGGTGGTGGTGGGTAGGTGGAGAAGAAGGGATGTGGGTTTTTATTGTGAGAGAGAGTGAGAAACGTTTTACAATTATATATATTTTTATTAAAGATACTTTTAAAATGACTAAACTACCCTCATGTGTAATGCACATGATATATTTAACTGAAAATTGTAACCTGGTTAGCGTCAAAGGACGTAGAGTGTAATAAGTTTTCCAAATAAAGGACTGTGACTGTAATTATTGAAGTTAAAGGTTATCCATTGCAATCCGCTATAAACATAAAGGACGAAAAGTGTAATTTACCCTATTTTGAATATTAGGTGGGACACGTGCCACTCGTCCCTTGTCGATTTAACAATTGAAATCTTTTATTATTATATAATTACATACTTATCCATAACATATATTATTATTTTATTATTTGATTAAAATTTGGGACACTAATGTTGGAAAAGGGGACACGAAACTAGTTTCAATATTTCAATTAGATATATTTTATTTTTACTTTATTATTTTACATCTATACAATTAACAAGATGGGGAATAGTGCCAGGCTGCCTGACACTCTCTCATTGGACCAACATTTTTTTAATTTAATTTTATTTCCCGTTTAAAATTACGCTTTCGTCATTCGTTTAAAAATACGCTTTTACCCTCAGCTCAAAATAAAATTATAACCCCATTGGACCAACATTTTTTTAATTTAATTTTATTTCCCGTTTAAAATTACGCTTTCGTCATTCGTTTAAAAATACGCTTTTGCCCCCAGCTTAAAATAAAATTATAATTTTGCCCAGGCAGGTGGGCTACCGGGTTTTCCCCGGAATTGGTGGTGAACTCGGGTTATTCTCGGAGTACTCTGTTTGTATAGTAGGTGCCCCGAGAGTGCTCGGGATTGATTCTGTTGGCCGTTCAAAAAAAAGGATAATTGGAAGTTTTTTTTTTTTTTTTTTGCTAGAAAGTAATGTTGACCATCAACTGATTTATTCAAGGGCTAAGATTGAATGAGTAAAATTGAAAAAAAAAAAGAGGCGCGTAAGTTTATGTAAGAGTATTCTAGTTATTATTATTATTATTATTATTATTATTATTATTATTATTATTATTATATATTATTATCATTTATTATTTAATATATATTAAATGTAACATGAATTTAGACACGAAACATGTTCATGAGACATGTTTCAAATTTCAATTATATATTATACATATCATAATTAATTTTAACTACTTGACTTATTTGGCGCGTATAATTTGTAAAATATAACGTTCTAGAAAATAATAGATATGTCATTAGAACGGGAATATTTTTGTCTACATTTCGAACCAAGTTTCATTAAAAATAGAGTAGGTTCAAATACAATGTATTTTTATTGTTTAATTATTAAACGGTTCCTGGGTCCATCCAGGTACTTCATATTTCTAGTAGTCAACTTACCCGTAATCTACCCGTCTAATAATATAAGTTTTTATAGACTATTATTTTATTAGAAAGGTCACCCATATACAGGCCAATTGATTAGCATAATATTTCAACCAACTATATATAAAATAGTTTTTAAAATTATTTGGGTTGAATAATTATATTAATAGTAAACTAGTTACTAGTTACTAGTTACTAGTGGTTAATAAATTTAACCAAACCTATAATTCTTATATAAAAATAGGAATGTTACACTTTCAATTAACCAAAATCAAGTTGTTTGGAATACCGTTTCGAGATAAGTTTTACATAAATCGACTCGTATCCTCATTCTGATCAAAATCCCTAAAACATCGGTTTGTAACTCGAAAAAAAAACTTAACTCTGTTAATCTATTTTTAAAGGCAAACTATTATCGGCCAAAAGTGGATCAGTTTAGATTACTAACAGCAAATAACTGAGTTGGAATTGTTATCGACCAAATTGAGAAATTACACGAGAGTTCGATCCATGCTTTCACCAAAACTTTTTTTCCCCATCACTTTTTATTTGATTGGATTTTGCGGTTTTAACTAATTAAACTAAAGAAATTAACTAAGATAGCATGGCAAGCAAACAAGATGGTGAAGTGACGGGAAGCAGACAATGATGAGAAAGAACTACCCAGGCTTCGAATCCCTATGACCAACCTATGGCCTCTAGTCCTGACCAATGGCTAAAGCTCCGAATCTACCCAGAAAACCTCCCGCTAAGGATGATCAACCAAAATAGAAGATGGAACAAAGTGATGAAGTGCTAAATTGGAAATGACTCGAGCTATCGACACCAAATCCCACGACTGTCAGATTAAAAACAACTATGGTGCTAAAATCCTCCGGTCATGAAGCTAAACCTGTAAATAAATGAAAACCTAGGAAACCGTAAACGCGGATAAGTAGTCGGATCCGAGCTATCGGTCACCCAAACTACCAAACAACGCCTAGCTAATAACCTAGCAATCCTGACTCGTCGTTAGAGTTGCCAGAAAAGGATGCACACTATACTCAGTTGATTTTAATTAATTTAATTAAACTTGAATTATCTCTAATCTCAAGATCTAGATTGAAAACCTAACAGATTAACGAACCTAGAATGATCTAAATAGTTCCAGACCAAACTAACAAGATCACCTAACCAAAAGAATCAATCACAACCAAGACAAGCATACAAATTCATAAACAATTACAAAACAGGAATATGTAAATCATCTCAATTTAATCATTAGTAAAAACCAAATAATCAAAACGCTAAATCATAGTTCATCTAGGCTTAGGTAGCATGAAAATTA
The DNA here is from genome assembly GCF_002127325.2 of Helianthus annuus. NCBI lineage: Eukaryota > Viridiplantae > Streptophyta > Magnoliopsida > Asterales > Asteraceae > Helianthus > Helianthus annuus. The sequence goes on along the minus strand of NC_035437.2, from coordinate 13,583,035 downwards.
GCCAAGAAACATATCCAAGAAAAAGAAACGAGTCTCAAACGATAAGCAAATCATGTTTAATAGTTTCTAAAACACAAAGTCTAACAAAACCAAAAAATAATAAATTGCAAACCAAACCCAAATCTTGAATCGCGGCTTTGAAGCTCGAACTAATAATCCATTTCTTCTCCTTCGTGATCCCCGCTTTCTATCTTCTGTCGTATGCCTTTTCTTTCTTTATGTTCCTTGCGTTTACCCCTTTTATTCGTATGCGACGGTATCTTCCTCTTTTTTAACTTCGTTCCTTGTTTATATATACTAGTAATTAGACCCGCGCGCGTTGCGGTGCGGGTACATTGCAAATATCGAACGGATTAATCGAAGTGTTATGTGATGTGTTAAATATATGAAAACATACGTTTTGACGTATCCAATTTAACTCAATAGCATTGGCGCTGGATACAAATGTAAAGTATATCATATTTGTAAGTGACATGACTCATACATTGGAAACGTACAAAAACGTAAAACGTGCATCAAGGGAAAACTAACACGTGTAATCGAAAGGCATATTCATATGAAGGGCATAAATTTTACCCCTAGTGGGTTGCGGTGAGATCAAAACGTAGAATTGGAAATGTACATAAAATAAGCAAAAAAACAAATTATATTTGACCTAACTTGCTTCCAAAAAACGTTTACGTCGAAACGTAGCCCAACTCGAATTTATACCGATACATAAATTGCAATTTTCATAATCTGACCCATAGGCGATCTGCCGTGGGCACACTGCAAACACCGAATGGATTAGTTCAAGTGTTATGTCATGTACAAACCATATGAAAGTGCATGTCTCGACGTACTTTGTTCACTCAATGAATGTATGGTTGAACCAAAATGTAAATTAATTCGAATTTATACAAATTAGTTCTTTAAAAAGATATTTGCGAACGGAAATCATTAAAGAATACAATAGGTGAAAAACGTATATTATGTATGATAAAGGGATAAAGCTGAAACATTAAAAGTTTTAACGACTAAATCTTAAGGGTAGCAAAGCCAATGTACTAATATTGTAACGTGGTGGAAGTTTGGGTTGGAAAGGCAAGGGACCAATAGTGCAATTTGCTCAAGGTTTGAGAGAAAAAAAAAAGAAAATGTTTTGACTTTGGATACTTCTAAAACCATTGAATTTGAAGCCATGCATTTTGATGAATATTACTAAAAGCAAAATAGGCGTATAACATATTCACCGACTTTCTCATTTAAGGTTATATAGAATGAGTATTTAGAACCCGCAGTTGTTGCGGCTCTATTAAACCAAACAGAAAACAGACGAAAAACGTAAAACTATACACACGCATTGCGATATGTTAAGTCACAAAATGTATCTATTTTACATACTCTGTATAAAACTCGTTTTGACGTATCTACAATTAGTTGTTAATCTAAAATACGGTGTTTCCAATTTAAAAATACAAATTGGTAAGAAGCTTTCTTATGTAGAATGAGAAAATAGTCATATAAGTGAGACTGAACGGAAGTTTGTTTATGTAAAGAGATATTAACATATTCAAATTAATTAACTAAAAATAAAGGGGTGTATGACTATTGAGATTTGGCAAACTTTTCCCTCACCCAATCATGTTGTTCCATGTAATTTCACCTCTTATTCTTCCATCTTGTCCAAAAAAAAAATACAAGGAGTGCATGTCAAAAATGAGATTAGGCAAACTAATTTAAAAAAGAAATGTGATTGGTTGATTTGAGTATGGGCCCCACCATTTACCCTCTCCTCTTCTTTGCTGCATGTGGCATTTTCTCCCCGAATTGTCCTCTCCATCCTCTTTGCGGATCATCAAACTTCCTTTGGCGGTGGACATGTCGTGCGGCAAAGGCGTTGCCGAATGGCCTTTCCTAACCCACCACGTACACCCTTATCAACATATCATTTTCTTTTTTTTATTTTCCTTTTTTAAAAAAGTCACTAGCAACTAACTTCTCATTTTCTTCTTTTCAAAGCATCAAAACTCCTTTTCAACACAATACTCAAATATCATTCTAAAAAAACTCCTTTTTATAAAAGTTATTAGTCAATAAGGAGCAGAGCCGTCTCCAAAAATTCTCGAAAAAAATTAGGCCTCGGGCGACGCAAAGAATTGGGCCCAAAATTATGGTTAAGGGTAAGTGAATTACAAAAATAAAAACTTAGTGATGGAGCAAAAACTTGAACTTGAGACCTTTACATTATTTTGAGATGGTTTTTGCCACTACACCACCAATATTTTTTGCATAATAAACGGATGAATATACTAAATATATAATTTAATAAATATATACAAGCTTATAAAGACTTTTAGGACCCTTTGAAATTTTGGGCCTAGGGCGTCGGCACGGGTTTACCAGGCCCAGAGACAGCACATTAAGAAGCTTGCAATGGAATCTCAAACACGCCCGTAATATCATAACAAAAATTAAAATTCTAGTTATTAGACCAGATGGTATGGGGCTCGTCCCCAGGCCCATCCCCTTGCCGCTGCCCCAGCCTTGCCACCCACTTGCTCTGTCGCCGTCCAGGTGGAGTCCTCTCCGTCCGCCCACAGTCGCCCAAGCCGGGTCTCACCCCCTCACACACACACATACATACGTACGTACGTACGTACGTAATACATACATACATACATACATACATACATACATACATACATACATACATACATACATACATACATACATATATATAAAGGGTTCATCCCCCACCTCTTAGCTACATACCAGTCTTACAGTCTTACTTGCTGAAAGAAAGCATGTGAGTAAGTAAGGAGTGGCATGTAAAAATAAAAAGAAAATGAACTGTTAAAGGTGTCAGAGCACACATAAAGATGAATCGGTGGAAATGTATAGGTCCCACTCACCTTTAAATTATTATTATTATTACTTCACTATATATTAATAATAATACAAGTTAAATGAACAATCATTTTATTTTATTATATTATAATAACATATTAATATAATAATTATTATTATTTATTTACTTTCTCATTACTATATATTAATATTAATATTACAAACCATATATCAACCAATACTGGTATAAAAAATACAGGTACGGTCCGATTCATTATTGGTACATGAAGGTAAAAATCGACATCAGCCTGATACAGAAAACGCCAAAAGTCGGTACCGGATTGAGTTTGAAAATTTTTTTTAGTTTGGGAAATTCGGTACTGCAACACGGTACCATTTGCTCATCCTGATCACGGGTGCCGTACAAACAACAACGGTATCGTACAACTTTTTCTTGTTGATTTTCTTCAACTTTAATGATTTATTTTTTTTAGTTTCAAGGGTAGGGATGAGCTCGGTGGCAACCGATACCGAAAATACCGGTTACGGTACCGGCATATGAAGTTAAAAATCAGTAGCGAACCGGTAATAGGAACGCCAAAAGTCGGTACCGAATTGGTACTTAGAATCCTTCGTTTTGGGAAATTCGGTACTGGTACCCAGTATTATTTGCTTATCTCTAACCACGAGTTTCATACGAACATAATCATTAACATACAACTTTTTTGGTTGATTTTCTTTCGATATTTTTTAATGTTTTTTTACATTTTCTTTTTATTCTTGTTAGTGGTTCCGCGTGGAACGCGCTCGTAGTGATTTCAAAACACATGTAAACACAGACTAAATAACAAAAGAATTTCGCTGCTAGGGAGATAAACCTAATTCATATATATTAATTAGAATTTGAAGTTGCTATGAATAGTATAATATAATATATAAATATATTCATATATTTGTTAAAAGTTGTCATCACTTATTAAAATTTATTTAACTTTTTACTTTATTTAAGATAAAATTAATATATTAATATATATATATATATATATATATATATGATTTAACTATTTATAATATATATGATTTAACAAGGTTAGAGATTGGTTGATTGGAGACTTGATACTCATAGGTTGGAACACATAAACTTTTATTTTCTAGATTTTGATATCGTGGCGAAATGAACTGAACCCAACCAATATCGACCAAACAATACCAAAACAAATATCAATATTCGTTTTTATAGTTTTTTTTATCGATGTAAAGCACGTGTTGATTAATAAACGAGTATCTGCATCTTACTGGTGCTACAATGAAACAAACTGACACCAACCGAAATCCCGCCGCGAAGCGTGGGAATATACCACTAGTACATCTAAAATTGAATAGTTGATTATGCGAGTAGCTAGCATGGCAATCAAACCCGAACCTGCTGGGTAAACCTGAAATCCAACAAATTTGAGACGGGTTTGGGGTCGGTTAATCGGGTTTGGGAATAGTTTTTATTTTTTTCGCGGGTTTGGGACGAGTTTGGGATTTAGTGATATACCCCTTTACCCGACCTAATTACCCGATAAAGTGTACCCGTTTACTCGATTGTATACCTGATATTATTTCTTTTATATTATTAAATATGTATATATATGATACATCCATTTTTACACATATATGTATTCTATTCCATATACATTGTAGTTATTTGATATACATTTTTATAATGACAATACAAAATGTAACCGGTTAGTAGTTACCAGATAAATACCCAATGGGTTTTGAGATGAGTATAACCAACGAGTAATCTTTTTAATTTAACGGTTTTACCCGAAACCCGCGGATATAGCCGATACCCTATGGGTATTTACCCACTAGAAACCCGACGGGTTTTGGGACGGGTTTGGGACAAGCTTATCTAACCGGGTTTGGGTTTAGGATTACATAAACCCGTCCCAAACCCGACCCATTGCCTTCCCTATAAGTAGTAGTATATTTCCAAATTACATATATAAAGATGAATTAGTGGGGTTGTATGGTACCCACTCACCTGTAAATCAAAACATCTTTTTTTTAATGGTGTACGGTTAGGATGTCGTTAATCGGGTTAGTAGTTAGCATGTTAGTATCCCCACGTTAGCATTAAAATCCCCTTTTATCTTGATTTGAATTCAGGACCTGCAAGAGAAGTAAAACTTCCCACCTCTCCCTTAAACACTAGGCCAAACTCATGCGTCTCGTTTTTTCTATTCAATTTCACTCATTTAATCTTAGTCCTTGAATAAATCAATTGATGGTTAAGATTACTTCCTAGCAAAACAAAACTTCTTATTATATCCTAACCCTTAAAATTAATATATTAAATTATATGAATAAAATAAAAAAGAGAAAAATAGGTGCCAAATGGCACCCCACGCCGCCTAGCCACACCCCACTATTTTGAGTGTGGATTGGTGAAGCCCACAAGTGCTACATGTCAATCCAAGCTCCCAAGCCAAACACCCACACACCCGCCAACTCTAAACATAAGAGATCCATTCAACTGATACAATTTCAGTGAAAACAGTTGTCTAGTTAATTCAGTTAGAAAAATTCAACAACCACCACAAGTCAAAACAAAGACAAACCTTTACAAGTCGGATTAGTGTGCGAGGTTTACTCGGTCTGCCGGAAGTGCTCGACGATGATGAACAGGTCGGATTAGTGTGCGAGGTTTCTCGGTCCTCTTTTGGCAGTGATCCTGGAGTTACCTTTCATCCTAATCAGTTTGTTTGTTTTATCCATTCGCCTTCTGGGTCAGTGGTGCTCTTTGTGTCTTCTTCGACTTTTTTTTCTTGATTGTATCTGGTTTCTTGATTGCTTAGTAGGTCTGATATCGTTCGCGACTATCGTGATAGTTTAGCTTGATCGATTCGAATCCTATTAACCTTTTATAGATTCTGTGATATTGTTTTCTTCTTCATGGGTCGTGGGAAAGGGAGGGGCCGTTTCGTCAGACAGGACTCGATGTCGTATTAGGAGTTGCGTAGTAAGAAGCAGGAGGAACAAAAAAGGATTAAGGAGAAGAGTTACTACAAGGAGGATAGCAGGTACAAGGTCCTCAGTAGGAAGGAAGCAAGGCGAGAAAAAAACTTCGTGAATAAGGAGATTAGACTACGTAATTCAACCTCGTTCTACATCTCCAATCTTCCTGGTTATTGTACTCGGACAACTCTGTGGAGGGCTTTCGAACATCTGGATAATTTGGAAGACGTCTTCGTCCCTTTCAAAACAGATAAAGTCGGTAATAAGTTTGGTTTTCTGAAACTCTCCAACGTAAGGGACCCAACGTGGTGGATTGAGAAGCTGAAAGAAATTAGGATTGACGGAGCGGTCATTGACTTCAATCTGGCCAAATTCAGTAGGGACGGGTCGAAGATAGAGGAGCAAAACAAGGAAGGAAGAGTTTCTGTGTTTTCTAGATTGCAGGAGGTGAATCCTGGCACTTACCATGCTAGGGCCCCGAAGGTGGATCCTGCCTTATATCAAAAGAAGAAAACCTACTGTTCCGTCGTCAACCCGTGTAGCAACGATAACTTTGCGGTTGACATTGAGCTACCTCCCATGAACACGAAGACTAAAAAGAAAGGGGAGTTTAAGTCGCTCATCGATGAAGTTAAAGAAATTGTTTCTCTTAATAACTTGAAAGAAAACCTCTCGGGGATAATGGAGGAAAACTTCGAATTAAGATACCCGGGGGTCTTAAAGTGTTCCTTTGTTTTAAGAGCCCGGAAGAAGCGGAAGAGTTCCGTACTCACAAAGTGGACGAATGGGAGAAGTGGTTCTCGAGATTGTATGTGTGGGAAGGAATTCCACCTCTCTTTGAGAGAATTGCATGGATTAAGATTATGGGTGTCCCCGTCTCTCTCTAGGACTGGCATGTCATTAACAGAATTGGAGAACGTTGTGGTAGGCATTTGGTTAAATCAAAGGCCGAGGCTTGTAACGGTAATATGGCGGAGGATCGGCTGGCGGTTTTAGTTCATACGGGTAAGAGAATTTCCTTGGAGTTTACTTTAAGTTGGAAGGAACATAAAATCAAAGTCTGGGTGGAGGAGATTGTGGGACAATGGTGCTCGGATTTTTTGAAACAGAAGGACCCGGAGATGGTTTGTCTGGGAAGGTCGACGAAATTTGATTATTCGCCAGCTTCCGATATTCCAGAAATGAACAGCCATGGATGTGAATCCCCTACATGCATGGAAAATCCAAAGGTTTTCTTGTCTCCTATTACTGAGGTGGATGAGCCGGATGTCGGTATTGGTGGGGGCCAAGATTTGTCATTTGTTTCTTTCAATGAGGAGAGAGAAACAGAGGTTAACATTCCAGAAGTTGTACTACATGGGGAACAGGTTATGCCGCCTCATCATAATGATGTGGTTAGGAATCCTGTGGGGCCCGAGGAACAGCAAAGAGACAATGAAGGTTTTGGCGGTCATAATCTGGAGCCCAATAGGCCCACCTATATCACTAAAAGGCCCAAGAGAGTGTCCAAATCTAAAGTGCAGGCCTAGGTTTTTAATCTCCCTGATCTCAATCAGAACGTGGATTTTTTGGGGGACTCGGACCCTTTCAACTTAGAAGCTATTTTCAGACTCGAGGAAGATGAAATTAGGGCTGGAGCTACTGACTCGAGGAGGACGGAAAATGGAGTAGATATGGGGGAACATCTGGTGGATGAACAAGGTAGACTCAATTTCGAAGCTGAAGTTGCTCATACTATGGATTTTGGCTCTCGGTTAGGCATAGAAGTGGATGGTTTTGAGAATCACGTGAAAAAGCTAGTTAGTGGGGAGTTGGAGACAAGCCGACGCAAATGAATTTTGTGTCGATCAATATAAATGGGGTCGCGGATTCGCGTAAAGGCATTTGGGTCCGTAACATCAAGGGCAAGTGTAAAGCCGATTTCATCGGTATCCAGGAGACTCACCAAGATGATTTGACCGATATAGAGATGCAGCGATTTTGGGATAAGTCTAATATGAAAGAGGAGTTCGTCAACTCTGTGGGCAGATCCGGTGGTCTAGCGTCCATTTGGAATCCGGACATTTTCAATGTTTTTCAGGTCTCAAAACATCCAAGAAATCTGTTCTTGTCAGGGTACCTCTCAGGAATCGCTGAAAGAGTCAACATTTTAAACCTACATGCCCCCAATGATCCGATTGGAAGAAGAAATATGTGGGTGGAGTTAGCTGGTTTAATCAGCTCTTTCAACGGGGCGTGAATCTTATTGGGTGACATCAACGAAGTGCGATCGGAGAAGGAAGGTGTCAACTCTCGTTTCGACCGTGGAGCAGCTGATGCCTTTAATGGGTTTATTTATGATTCAGGGGTTTTGGAGTACTCCATGGTTGAGGTAAATTCACTTTTATATCGGCCATAGGGATGTCAAAATGAGTAAGCTGGATCGGTTATTGGTTAACGATAAGTTTATGAGCTCTTGGCCGAATGCCAAGGTGGCTGTCCTTGAAAGAGGTCTTTCTGATCATTGTCCAGTTTCTCTGTCTTGTTTGTCTCTAGATTTCGGCCCAATTCCGTTCAAGTTTTTTAATTCGTGGATTGGGGATCAGAAATTGACGGAGCTTGTTGACTCGGCTGCGAATTTATTTACTGGGGAGGATTTGAATGATGTGGCCCTGGCTGGCTTCCTAAAACGTTTGATGAGTTAGAGATTAAAATATTGATGTCGGACATCACGGAAGCCAAGAATAAGGTTCTAAACGAGTTGAATAAAAGTAAAGAAAACCTTGAGAATAAAGCCATTCACGGGCAGTTAACGGATACAGAAAAAAGTATTAGGATAGATCTTCATGTTAAGGTCAACAAACTGGAGTTATCCAAACCTAAGGATATTCATCAAAAGGCTCGGGTTAAGTGGCTGAAATTCGGCGATGATAATACTTGCTTTTTCCAACGATTGTTAGCGGTTAATCTGTCTAACAACATAATTAATGGGCTTAGTTTCTGTAACATCTCTCGCCAAAATTACTATATTTTAATTTGTTAATGTCCATTAGGAAACCCTAATTGAGACCCCCGAGTAGTATAGCATGACCCATAAAATTTTCAGAACAGTTGGAACTAGGATCAGGGCCCCTAAAACTCAAGGGGGGGTATCCCCTAATTAGGTTTTTCCGCTCAAAACGGTTATAAAACATGTAAACTCGAATTTCGTCGACTCAGAAGGGCTAAGCAGGTGACAAGGAAAGCCTACCCTACTTTGGGTTCCCCCGCGACACGCGACAGGTTCAGGTGATCCTATCGCGACACGCGGCGGGTCCAAATCGGGCTATAAATCCAGGGGCTTGGGACTTGAACTGCCTGCTTGTTTCGATGATAAAATTCGTTAAGTACGCTCAAATATACGTTGTTTCGTTCAAAAGTAGTTATAATCCCAAACCTCTGCTACGATAACAGGGTAATAACTTTCACTGCTACAATACAATGTCCGATTGATTGAAACCAATCCGATGGATGTTTAAGTGTTGCATGAATACGGGCTATACTTTGTCATTCGTCGTGAGGGTTTTGATTTCGTGAGCTTATCGTAAAAGTTGTATTAAGTTACTGACCTAGTTTCGTATGAATTGATATTTACCTTGGTTGCAAGGATAAATCAGTAGGCAAGGTTCTATCCAATTAAACTTGCAATGTGAGTTATTCTCTTTTTATCAACAATGTTTTTCAATACTCAAATTATTCTTAAAAAGGTTATAATTACAGAGATTAAGTAGTGGTTATCTTAAATCACTGGCAAGTGGGGTATTGTGCACATTACTAATTTCTCACGGTTAGGTTCACCAACCTAACAGTGAAAATCATCACTACTTGGGTGAAAGGACCCAATAGTGGTATGACCATCGTCACCAGGGTGTGACACGGCGCCAGATAAAAATAAGATAGTAGCCACTGTAATCGCTCTCATGCTGTAATCAATAACTAATGTGTCGTTTTCTTTAACTTGAATGACTCGCCAGTATTTCCCCACTGATAAAATATTTTTAAACTTGTTTCAGGTGATTTACTATGAATCAAGGAAAACGTGTTACGGAGCACTAATAAGCTTGAAGAAGTGGCTCAGTAAAAGAAATAAACATGTTTTTGTAAAACAGGTGTTTCCCAGTGAAATTGCCCTTATTGTAAATTACGGGGTTTGTCCCAAATTGTGAAATAAAATAATTGGGCATTTCCAGTTTTAAAAAGATCCTGTTAAAATTTCCGCTGCCAAAATAAACAACACCACGGGTTTCTGTCCCGCGGCTCCTGAAACGGGCAAAACCGGGTCGGTGGCCGTGACAAAAAAGGTGGTATCAGAGCCACTAATTTAAGCCAATTAAGTATTTAGAAATACTTAATTTTTCTTATTGCCATTCTGTGATTTTGTGAAAATTAAATTTACAATAAATAAAATTTTAACTTAGAATTGTGTGTGTCTTCGTGTGTGCTAACAGCATGAATGAATTGTCGGAGGCACTCCGAAACTTTACTATCCATAGCACCGACATGGATACTACCGGCACTTTCATTGGCTACCAGGCTGATACTGAAAAGCCAATGGTGTTCCAGACCCAACCGTAGGAGAAACCCAAGCCGAAAAAGAGAAGGAGACTCGTGGTTGGAGGCATATGCGTAGGAAGAAACCAGCGGTACAAAAAGTTATATAGCCTCAGGATCCGAAGGATAATCGGAAAGGAAAAGAGATTGGGGAAAGTTCCTGGCAAGCCCAGAAAATGCCATCATGGGAGGAGCTGGATCGTAAACTGGCACTTAGCGACCTCATCGGACCTGCCGATGAAAACCTCTTCAATTACCCAGTTGAATCACAACTTCCAATTAATCTAGAGCCTGCTATCCCAGATCCCATTGTCAACCCCCGACCTCTACAAGGAGAACTGGAAGAATGGTGGACCACTGACTGGCAATTTCAGAATCTCTTAAATAATCCTAACACCTTTTTCCCCCAGTTTGACCCTGAACCTGCACCAAACCCACCTATGAGCACTGAGAACTTGGCTGAACTCCGCCACTATGGTGAGGAGCTGGTGGATGCAGGAAATCGAATCCGAGAAGTGGGGGAACAGATCTCATGGAAATACGACGAGAGGGAGCGTCGTTTCTGAGACGCTAGTTGGTTGTGATTGTGTGATAGTGTGGTTGTGTGTTTAATAATAATAAAATAATAATAAATAATAAAAAAATATAATCATATAAAATAACTTAAAATAAAACTTTTGTAAGATAACTGGTGTGTACGGATGCATACTAAAAATATATAAAATATGAAAGTCGCAAAGTCGACAATTTTGGCTATACGTGTTTATGTGTGTGATTGCTTTATTATGTTTGGTTGTTAATTATTTGGTTTGGTCGTTGATTATTTGGTGACAATAAATTATAATTATATTGTTAATTATTATTCAGATGGAAAATGCGAAAAACCAACCAGTCAACGAAGTTAATCAATCTAAACAAAATAATAAGGATCACTTTTTAAATCGGCAAGATATAGAAAACATCGTCGCTCAGGGAATAGCCAATGCTATCCCGGCAATTGTCGTTGCTGTTAAAGATTCTGTTGCGCCTTCACAAGCCAACAACCCCAGTAAACGCACGCGCCATGATAATTTCAGTAACAGTGTTAATGGAGGCGGTATCAATGAGAATAATGTGGTTCAAGCCCCGGTACTCAAGAAAATGAAAGTTGCAACACCTGGTTGCACCTATAAGGAATTCCTTGCCTGTAAACCTGTCGAATTTGCAGGAAATGAAGGGGTAACTGTCGCACTACGTTAGTTGGAGAAAACTGAAGTAGTAATTAAAATAAGTAAATGCGCCGAGGAAGATAAAGTCATGTATGCTTCTCACCTTTTTAAGGAAGAGGCATTAGAATGGTGGAACACGGTATTGCAAGCCAAGGGAAGTGACATGGCATATGCCATGAGTTGGGAAGAATTCAAACGTCTATTGGAAAGGAAATTCTGCCCCGAATATGAAAAGGAACAAATGGAGAATAAATTCCTGAGCCACCGGATGGTAGATGTTGACTGTCGAGGGTATACTTCGAAGTTTTTCGAATATGCCAGAATCGTACCAACTCTGGCTTAGCCAGAGCCAGTGCTTATTTCTCGCTACATTTGGGGTTTAATTAGTGAGATTCGGGATATTGTCAAAGTTGCGAGACCCCGCATAATCGATGATGTTGTGGAATTAGCCAACACCTTGACTGACGGACCGGTGCGTACGCAAGAAGAAACCCGGAAAAGGGAAGTGGCCCAAAAGATTACCCAAGGATTCCGTGTGGGTAATAGTAGTAATATCAAGAAAAAGGAAGCTGGGCAATCTTCCACTGCTCCATTCTGCGGTACCTGTAAAAGAAATCATTTTTTGAAAAATGCAAAGGGTATTGCAATTTCTGCAAAATTCTAGGGCACCAAGAAGAAGATTGCAGAAGAAAGAAATCGATAATCTGCTTCAACTGTGGAGAAGCTGGACATTTTAGACCAGACTGCCCTAAATTGGTCAAACCAGCAGACAACAAAGCCAAACCTGCAGAAGGAACTACCAAAAAGAATGCAAGAGCAATCCAGTTAACGACCCAAGAAGCAGAGCTAATCCCTGATGTAATAGTTGGTACGTTCCTAGTTCACAACGTGTATACAAAAGTATTATTCGACTCTGGTGCAAACCAAAGTTTTATAAATACGTCATTCTGCCAAGCTCTTAAGTTACCCTTAACCAGACTTAAGCAAACTTATTCGGTAGAAACGACAGATGGAAATTCTCTTAACATAGATATGGTTTTGCAAAAAGGAAATGTAGAACTTTTACGGCATAAATTTTTTGCAAACCTGTTACCTATGAATTTAGCTGGATTCGATGTCGTATTAGGAATGGATTGGTTAGTAGCTAACCATGTTCGAATCCTCTGTGATAAGAATTCCATAGAAATTTGTGCGCACTCAGGAGAAATAATCGTGGTTGCAGGAGATAAGCCACGTAAGCCAATGAAGTTCATTTCCGTAATGAAAGTTGCTAGTTATGAATGAAAGCAAGGAGTGGTGTATATGATTTCGGTAATCATTAGCACTAAGGGTAAGGAACTTAAGGAAATTCCTGTAGTATCAGAATACCCGGATGTATTTCCGGAAGATCTACCAGGATTACCTCCGGATAGGGAAGTAGAATTTAGAATTCATCTAATTCCTGGAACTATACCCATAGCCAAAGAAACCTACCGGTTAGCACCTACTGAGATATTAGAACTGAAAAAGCAGTTAAATGAGTTGCTAAGTAAAGGATTCATACAACCTAGTTCGTCCCCTTGGGGAGCTCCAGTGTTGTTTGTAAAGAAGAAAGATGGTTCAATGCGAATGTGTATTGATTATAGGGAATTAAATAAGGTTACCATTAAAAATTGATACCCATTACCTAGAATTGATGACTTTTTTGATCAACTTCAGGGAGCCAGATATTTTTCTAAGATAGATTTACGCTCCGGATATCATCAGTTGAAGGTACAAGAAGAAGACATGCCTAAAACTGCTTTTCGAACTAGGTATGGTCATTACGAGTTTACTGTTATGTCATTTGGACTAACGAATGCTCCTGCGACATTTATAGATATGATGAATAGGATCTGTAAACCGTATTTGGATAAATTCGTAATTGTCTCCATCGACGATATACTTATTTATTCCAAAAGTCAGGACAAACATTGTGAGCATTTACGGGCACTCTTAACTTTGTTAAGAAAAGAAAAGCTTTACGCCAAATTCTCAAAGTGTGAATTTTACAGGAAGTACAGTTTTTAGGACACATGGTGAATCACGAAGGTATTCACGTAGACCCCTCCAAAATAAAAGCAATCACTAAATGGAAGGTCCCGCAATCAGCTATGGAAATTTGAAGTTTTCTAGGATTAGTTGGATACTATAAGCGATTCATTAAAGATTTTTCTAAAATAGCAGTGCCATTAACTAAGTTAACCTGTAAAGCAGTAAAGTTTGAATGGGGACCTAGGCAAGAGGAGGCCTTTAGGATTTTGAAGCAAAAGTTAACAAACGCCCAAATTCTAGCCCTGCCAGAAGGAACAGAAGATTTTGAAGTATACTGTGATGCTTCTAAGCTAGGATTAGGATGTGTGCTGATGCAACGCAAAAAGGTAATTGTGTATGCCTCAAGGCAATTGAAAAAGCATGAGGAAAATTACACAACTCATGACTTAGAATTAGGAGCGATCATTTTTGCCCTTAAAATTTGGAGACATTACCTGTATGGAAGTAAGTTTACTGTTTATACAGATTATAAGAGCTTAAGGTACATATATTTGGGCAAAAAGAATTAAATATGAGGCAAAGGAGATGGATGGAAATTCTAAGTGATTACGACTGTGATATTAATATCACGAAGGAAAAGCAAATGTAGTTGCAGATGCCCTAAGTCCTAAGTATCATGAAAGCGAGTTCGTGCTCTTAGATTAAATCTTCAAGTAGATTTAATGGAACAATTGAAGAATGTTCAAGAAATAGCAATCAAGGATGATGCTGAAGGAATGAAAGGAAGGATAAAGGAATTAGAGCAAGGAACTGATGGGATCTTGAGATTTCATAAGAAAAGGATTTGGGTACCTAAGCAAGGAAATTTAAGAGATCAGATATTAGAGGAAGCCCATAAATCTAGGTATACGTTGCACCCTGGAAATTATAAGATGTACCAAGATTTAAGAAATAACTTCTGGTGCGTAGGGATGAAAAAGGATATAGCTAGATATGTATTGTAAGACCCGGTTGATAATACTAGATTTACTGATAAATAAACTTGCATTACTACTACTAAAATTTAGAGTTTACAAAAACTTTCAAGATTTTAAATCATAACTTGTCATAACGTTAGCGTATTATTCCTACTAGACACATTCAAGACTAAAACTCCAAGTGTTTACATATTCTTAAAACAAAAGATCAAGTGTGGAAGCGTTGATTTGTTGTGTGTTCGGTTCGGCATGATTGCTTGATCATCATCCTCCAACTTGAAATACCTGGAAACTGAAAGTTTTAGGCAAGCATTAGTATTATGACCCTTGAAACTTAATATGATTGAAACTAGGTCCGGAAAACATATTCAAGATATCAAAATTGAAAATAAAATCACATTTAAACTGGGCACTACCGTAACTTACGGTAGCACCGTAAGTTACGGTGACCCCTGGAAAATTGTGGCTCACCGTAACTCAATAGAGATGCACCGTAGCAGTTTACTGGCTACCGTAAATTACGGTAGCCATCGTAATTTACGGTAGCTGCTGTACATGTTTTCTTGCTTTGTTGTTTTTGTCATTCTATTCCTATTTTGATGTAATCTAATCTCGAACATGTTTATCACCTAACCAAAGCTAATTACTCATATTCTGATTATTACCCGCTATCATGTTTCGTTTTCCCATGAGGGATCACTTACGCAATAATTTACATGTTTAATTCCAAGGCTTCGTGTTTATCATATTATACTACTTGACATGTTTATCAAATCAGAACCTTAACTCCTGTACTAGGAGTTGGATTTCGTAATTAATTTAGCGTGTCCGCCACGCGGCTTACGCTTTGATTATAACCATGCATTAAGTATTGGTGTCTAGCTTCATGTTTACTACAAGACTTATTTTCACCCGTTTAGCTGCTGAATTAAGCACCATTCGGGCATTCAATTTTCCATGTTTATCACTTGTTTAAGACTTTAATCATATTCATGACATATTGGTAACTCTTGGTTATCATGTTTTTGAATAACGACATAAAGCTAACAATAAATATAATGTAATGAAACGATAAATTTCATACCTTTAGAGCACGCCTTTCCCCCGTGAATTCCCTCTGGCTTGTCCGCTTGACGATCCAGACTCTTTGCCTAGAAATTTCAGTTTACAACTTGTTTAGAACTCTATTCATGACCATAATCACATCATTATGAACCATGATCAAATCTGCGTTTTCATCCAAATTTTAACATTTAAATCCTCACTTAGACATTTCAATAAACACCTAACGGGTCAGATTTTTCTACAATCATTACCAAGTTCATGACTTGTAATTTAACATCTAATTTCACTTTAATTAGTTAATTTTACATACATCTTGACATCAATATTTATGAATTTACTTTACCAATTCAGATCTTGCTAGAACAAGAGCCATAATTCTAGCATTCATCAAGTTTCCTTCAAGTTCATTAGTCCCCTACATGTAAACCCCAAACTTACCAACATGATGCAAAGTTTTGACAAGGAATCACCTAGGGTTTAACTCTAGACATCATATTACTTCAAGATTCATTCATGTATAACCCATCTAGGCTCAATTTCAGTTTTTCACAATTAACCTAGAATTCATGGTGGATCAAAATACCAAGATTTTACATACCTTTTGATCCTTACGACGAGGTGATCACTAATTCGTGTTTAGAACTTGATTTGGAGCAGATTTGTAGCTTCAATTGTGAGTTTTATGAAGAATTTAGGGTTTGGGATAAACGCCTGCTCGCCCCCCTTTCTTCCTTGATCGACCAGACACACCAAATGGTGTGTGTGGTAAGTTTTGTTACTAATTCAGCATTTAACTTTCATATTTTGGCAAGTTTAGTCCCTCACTTATCACCTAGCTTTAAGTACTAGTGTTTAAACCTAGTGTAAGCTATTACAAGACTTGTAACTAACTAGGTTAAAATTCCTAGTTTAAAATTTTAATATATAAAGATTTATATTTCTGGGGTGTTACATGTATCTAAGTGTTTGACCTCTTCACAAGTTAAGGCAGAGCACCAGAAACCTTCAGGGTTACTCCAACAATTAGAAATGCCTGTATGGAAATGAGAATTAATAACAATGGATTTTGTTACTAAATTGCCCAAAACCAGGAAAGGTAACAACGCAATATGGGTAATTGTGGATCGATTAACCAAATCAGCTCATTTTCTACCCATGAAGGAAACCTTTAGCATGGAAAGGTTAGCAAAGTTATACGCGGATGAAGTAGTATCCTTACATGGAGTTCCACTCTCTATCGTATCGGATAGAGACAGTCGTTTCACTTTGTCACACCCCTTTCTGCGGCGGAAGCACGAGGTGTGATCATGAAAGGTTCTCATTGCATACGAAAGGTAAACATGCTATATGCCCGAAAATAACTTTAAACATTACACTACCGAAAACATTAGTCAAGTGTTTGCAACACATGATATCATATTGTCTTAAAAGTTACAACTTTATTTAACGATAAACAAAGCGACATCCACGAGCATAAGTAAGACCACGTGCACATCCATCCTAGCTACCTGAAATACATGTGGGTTTTGGAAAAACGTCAACATAATGTTGGTGTGAATTCTTGCAGTTTTGTATTTCACGTTTGTATACTTTGTATGAAAGCATAGTTTGTGAGTTAATCAAGTTTTCATATATATAAATCCAGTTTCGTGTGTACACCACGTACTCATGTATAATCCAAATTCTTCTTGAGTACCCCACGTACTCAAGTATAATTCAAGCCTTTCTTGAGTACCCCACGTACTCAAGTATTCATCCAGTTTTAGTATGGTATGTAAGTTCATGTAAATAAATATTCCTGTAAGTATCAGGATTGTTAATGGGTTGCAAAGCCATTAACATGTGACACGACATAGGAAGCCACCAAACCTTAGGCATTTAATTGGTATATTCTGAGACACAAAAGCACTACTCGGTACTCGCCCTCACCGAGAGTGTGGCTGTCCGGCACCCGTTAGATCTAAACTTTTGTTCTGCGGTCTAGGTATATTGTTGATTAATGGTGCTTCTGTACCCTATTCGTGACACGATTCCTCGCATCATTTTTCATAGCGCATCCTATTTGGTACTCGTTTCTCACCAAGCGCGCTTCCCGTATTCTTATATCACATCACACTTGGTACTCGTTTCTCACCAAGTGTGTTTCTTGTATTCTTATATCGCTACACACTTGGTACTCGTTCTCACCAAGTGTGCTTTTTATTATCATACCATTTGTTAAACATAAAAATATTTGTAACATGTATTTCACCCCCGAAGTTATAAAACTGAAAACAGTTAAGAGAAAAGGGGGAGCATGAACTCACAACTTTGCGTTCCTGTGCGTCGTAAATTTCACCGGATTTGCTTAATTAACGTCGTAACTTATACGCGTTTTCTTAACGTTAGTCACTAGACTTGCATCGCACAAGTACAGTCACTCTCTTTTGTGTATATATTCTTGTGTTAAAAATATTTTATATTTTTAACTAAGTATCTTACTTATATTATTTTCTCTAAAATCAATATAAGTATCGTGTGTTTTGCACTTTGCACCCGATTTATGTACCTTGTATGTTGTATGTGTATTTTTAAGTCTTAATACGCTAGCACGTATAACACATACTATATACACTTAGCACAAAGTTGGTGATAAAATAATATATATATTTTTCTCTCAAAAATATACATACTTATATCCATTTTTATTCATGAAGAAATCCTCGTTTCTTATCACCAAAAATTAGGGAAACCTTGGTAATACTCTTAATTACATTTTTAGGGAATAAGTTCTTCAAAAACTTATATTTTTCTAAGTGTCGAAATTTATAAAATTTTTGACAGAGTTTCCCCTAAAAATGGAGGTTTCCCATGTTTTCAAAACATGTGTTTATTTTCTTTTAAATCGTCAACAATCATCAATCAACAATTATCAACAATAATCATCAACAACAATCACTAATCTCTTCCATTTCATGAACTTGAATATTTACAAAAATGTGTAGTAACTTACTAGCACATTTAGTAAGTCTTGTTATCTTTAAAGATAAGTTTAATTTCTTAAAAACCTTATTTTTAAAGAATATGAAGTTTCACAACTTCTAGTCGGTTTTTATGAAAATTATTTCTTTGTTAAAACTTTTGTTACACAAGTGTCCACACACTTGTTTGTTCACAAAAAAACATCTATAGTTCATGAAAGATCCGGTTATAAAACATGGTTTCGTCTTACAGTTGGTCTTTTGAAAATACCACTTGTAGATACATAGATCGGCTAGTTTTAAACACTATTTCACAAATAAAACGCTTTTACACAAGTTCATGATTCGTGGGTGGTAGAGTTTCACCCTTTAACCCTTGTTTCATTCAAAACAACCTTATGTAATGATTCATGATCATGACCAAACCGGGTTAAACGATAATCCGAGCTACCACATCATAGATCGGGTCCAAATAATCACACAAATCAATTACTATAATATTTACACAACATATGAGCTTTTAACCATCATTATTCATGTTTTTAGTAGACTTTAATGCACCATTTTGCATGATTTCGAGTTTTAACCGTTACACATCATATTAACCACTTCAAAATAGTTCAAGAATGTGTTCTAAGCAACTCACCACTAGCTCGAGGCTAGGGAAGAATCTAAGCGCAAAATGGGTGGATAAAAGCAAGAGAATGAGGTCCTTCGAGCTCCGAGTGCACCAAGCCTCCTAATACGTGACCCTTGATGTTTGTATATACTTGGAATGTGGTGAACAAGATCGAAATATGGCTGATGTATATGGGGGGTGTTCGGCCGAAGCCTATGGAGCAAGAGAGAGAGAGAGTTTTTGTGTGGAGTTGGATGGTGAATGTTCATGA
>NC_035437.2:12545416-12650060 GCF_002127325.2 Helianthus annuus | reverse complement strand
AAGGATAAAATAAATAAGAAGGGTAAGAAGGTTTTTAGTCCATTGATCTTAGATTTGGAGGGTTGAGATTAGTTGTAGAGAAAAGAAGATAATAGAAGTGCATAAAGAGAATTCTATATTTATGGATTTTCTCTCTCCACATGCAAGGCACATGTCAATTCCCCCATCGATTTAAAACGTCCATAACTTTTTCATACGACATTTTTTTAAAAAACATTTCACCATAATAACGAGCGTTTTTTTATCTTTAATATGAGTACCATATTATCATATAAAAATAAAATAAAAAATTTCATTTTTACTGGGTTTTTTCGTATTGTGTTAAAGGTTCAGTTCATTGTGTCTTTTAACAGGGTTTTGGTCATTACGTTTTAGTAGAGTTTCTATACATTGTGTTATTATCAAAACCTATAACACAATGTTAATTTGGGTTCTATCCATTGCATTTTTATAATAACCTATAACACAATATATGACACAATGAAGATGGTTTTATATCTGGGTTTTCTATAAAATTGTGTTATTCGTTCAGATCATTTTGTTTAATATGTTTTCTATTGTGTTTTAATAATTTGTTCAATTTTTTTATTATCTTGTTTATTGTGTATTGTGTTTTTAGTTTGTTTTCTACTGTGTTTTCACTGCTCTACATTGTGTCTTTTATCTGTTGTTATTAATTGTGTCTTTTATCTGTTGTCATCAATTGTGTTTTTATTTGGTCTGATATTTATTGTGTTATATGTTATCGCCATTGTGTTATACGTTATGGTCATTGTGTTTTAGTATATTGTCCATTGTGTCTTTATCTGTTTGTCATTGATTGTGTTTTTGATCTACTTTACATTGTGTTTTACATCATGTCCATTGTGTAATATGTAACTGGGTTTTTGGTTTGAGTTAATTGCCAAAATCGTCCCTGAGGTTTGGGCATGTTTGCCATTTTCGTCCAAAATGGCTTTTTGTACCAAATAGCCCCCCACGTTTGTAACTTTTTGCCATTTTCATCCAAATGCCTAACTGGGTTAGAAAGTGCCGTTAAGATTGGTGCTTCGAGTAGGGTTTATGAGTTGCATTGGGTTCCATGTAGTCGAGCATATGATGTTGGTGAACCGTTCGTGCCTACGGTCTATACTATCAAAGAAGGATGATAAGAAGATGAAGAAATGAATCAGGTGGTTGTGAGTATTGTTCTTTTGTGTTGTACATTTGTGTAAAGTTCAGTTTATGATGCCTAATTGAGTGTGTCTTAAAGATGTTTATGATACCTAAGGGTTGGGTATCAAACGTGATTGAAGAGTAGAGAGATAGAAGAGAGTGGCAGATGATTTAATATAATAAAATATAAAAAAAAACTCTCATTAAACGACACTTTCTAACCCAGTTAGATCATTAAACGACACTTTCTAACCCAGTTAGGTATTTGGATGAAAATGGCAAAAACTTACAAACGTGGGGGGCTATTTGGTACAAAAAAGCCATTTTGGACGAAAATGGCAAACATGCCCAAACCTCAGGGACGATTTTGGCAATTAACTCTTTTGATTTTTTTTAAATATAACAATATGGTACTCATATTAAAGATAAAAAAACGCTCGATTTTATGGTATATATTTTTTTAAAAAACAAATGAAGTATAAAAAAGTTAAGGACCGCTTAAAAATTGGGGGGAAATAGCATGTGACTTGCATGTGCATATTCTCTTTCCTCTAATAGACAAAATTAGCCTTTCCATTTAATTCCTCATAGGACACTTGTTACTCTCTGGTGCATTCTTACCCTTCTTATTTTTAAATCCTTTGCATTATAACTCAACCCATAAAACTAATTGTACCTTCAATAATATTTTAAGAATTAACATAAAAATAATTATTTTTAAACTAGATTTGAGAAATAACTATGATTCTATTTTGATTTAATGTGATACAAAATTAGTCAATTAATATCATTTGCATTTAATGCATAGGTAACAAACATAAAGAAAAAAATCAACTGCAAATGAAGCTATAAAGATTAGAACCCAATGCCTACTTGCTAATAGAGTGACATGGGAACTACCAGACCATGCGCTTCATGTTATTTTCCAATTCAGTACTTATATATTCTAAGTTCTACAACGAAACTTTACTAAAAAAATAAATTTTTGGGCCTCCAGGCCCTGAGACGTCGCCCACCCCGCACCCCTCCGGGACGCCCCTGAATAATCACATTCGTGTTCGGGTTTGATAACACAATATGTATTAATTAACTATATTAAAATGCTTTGCTTTGGGTGCTAAAAAAACTATATGAAAATGCTACATAGACATAGTTATGTTAAACACAAATGGATGAAGAAGGGACCTGTAATTGTATGTTTAAATTATATATCTTGACATGTAACGAATAAACCTAATAAATTAATGATACATGGAGTGATCTTTGTTAATTTTTGAACAGACAATCACTTGAATTAAACAAATAAATTTACTTAACCATTCACTAGCAAAAATAACAAAAGCATAGTTATGTTTAGTACTGTCAGAGTTCACTACGGACACTCAAGTACCAAACCCAACATATAATAATTAACTAGCCCATTGAAAAAAAAAAAAAAAAAAAAAAAAAAAAAAAAAAAAAAAAAAAAACTAGATACTATCACCATGTAATTTTCATATCCAAACTAGTTAAATAAGCATGTCTACATATTAAATGAAGAAAAAGACAAACCAAAAGAACAATTTTCCTAGTTGAGTTCCATGCTTTGCTGCTGGATTGCTAATCACCAGGCTGAGCCCATTTGATAGCTTCCAAGACTCCAAGTTATATAATTGGGCTGCCAAAACTGAATTAGTTAAAATAGTACAGCAAAACATTCATTCAACCTATTTAATTGTTGGTTTTAGTTGTCTAATTGTTTTTTCAATATTTAGTCTATAAGAACATTTATATATTTTTTTGAAAAGTAAATTTTATTCACATGGTAGCCCCCCAAAAAAGACAGGGACTACCAGCAACAATAACCAACCAACCAAAACAACAAAGACAACACTCCCAACAAGGCTACATCAAATGACAAACTTACATCAACTATCTCAACTAATCGCCTAACATTTAAATCTTAATCCTTGTTACTATAGTCTATTTCCCCAATCATAATCCTTTGACCAATCCAACTAAGAAACTGCCGGAAGACTCTCCGAGCCAGACCCACTTATCGTGCCTGTCCTCAATCTGAATTGAATCCAGCAAATCACTACACTGATTCCATTCGTTCAGCCCCGGACCCGAAGAAGGTATCCTCACCCACTGCTACTGATTTGTGAAGTTATGTTCCACCTCGTTAAATTTGTCCCTAACTTTGCACTTTTTCACTTTCTCAAGCCACAAGAGATTAGGGAAGACCTCCCTTAACGGCTCATTACAAAGCCAAGGATCGAGCCAGAACCGGATTGAAGAGCCATTCTCCACATCGCCTTTGAAGAGTCTAAGAAAACGAGAACCAACAATGATCAAGTTTGTGTCCAGCTTCACAATATTTTTCCAAACACCTGAAAGCGCATTATTAACCGGCATCACCGACTTACACAACCTGTTGTAATGGAAAGCATCAATCACCTTCTTCCAAAGATAACCCAACTCATTTTTGTACCTCCAAAGCCATTTCAAAAGAAGGGCACAATTGATGTCTTTAAGCTTACTTAAACCGAGACCCCCCTACATCGATAAGAGAGGCCACTTGATCCCACGCAACCCAGTGCAATTTCTTAGCCTCCAAAGACCCACCCTAAAGGAATCTTCTAATGACAGCCTCAAGATCGCCAATAACTTTCGCCGGGGCTATGTATAAATAAAAGTAATAGTTGGGAAGGCATTCGAGAATCGATTTGATAAGGGTAAACCCAACCCTTTATAGATAGCGTGGATGCCTTCCAAAAAAAGAGATGTGTTTCAAAAATCTCAACGAAATGTCTCCAATTAGCGATTCTATTCATGTTAGAGTCGTACTCGAATACATGAAATTAACCGTACCCACTTTGCATTTCAACACCGAAGCCATGCTATCAACTTCACCCGGCTCCACCCCAATACCATAGACACGAGACTTATTAAGATTTACCTTCAAACCAGAATATAAGTAAAAGCATATAAGAGGTCTAACCACAATTTTGGCATTAAATAGAAACCCATCACCCAGGATAATGGCATTGTCCGCATAGAGGATATTCGGATAATCTCAGGCCATCATTTGGAGTCCAAATGGCATTAAAGACTCCCATGTCACATGTCTTCTTAAAGATACCCGAGAATGCCTCCACCACAATAATAAAGAGAAACGGGGAAATAGGATCACGTGACGCATACCTTTGAAACACTGAAATTCAAAAGCAGGAGAACCATTGAACAAAACTGAGGATCTGCCTGACAAAAGAATTCCAAAAATCCTGGAGCACCACCTAGAAGGGAACCCCATTTGGGTCACAATGGAGATAATGAAATTTCCAATTCACGTTGTCATAAGCGTTTTCAAAGTCAATTTTAAAAAGAAACGTCTGCTTATTATTTTTCTTGACCAACGAAATCACTTCATTAACAATAAACGACCCATCCAAATTATACCTCCCACTAAGGAACGCCGATTGGTTATCCGAAACAACCGAGTCCACAACCCTTTTCAACTGATTAGCAAGAACTTTTGAGATAGATTTATTAATAACTCCCACCAAAATTATAGGCCTATATTCATTAATGTCACAACCCCCGATCCCTACCCCGGGAGTGGGCGGTCGTGAGCCAGTTTCGGTGGTATCTGATTATTGTCTAATTTGGCAGCGGAATTTTTCATCAGGACCGTAGTTAGGAAATATTTTATCAGAGCAAAATACCACATTTTCATAACATTAAACACATGGGTAAAACCCAAGTTTTCAGTACACACGTTTTTATAGGAATACATCCTATTTTTATTTAAGAAAAACATCTATTTCTTTTAGGTAACTCTATTGCCACTTTTCTAAGCCTTCAGTGCTGTCCAGCTGGCTTCTATTTGGCTTTCACATATTGTTACCTTACCTGAAACGCGTTTTAAAAACATTTTGTCAGTGGGAAATACTGGTGAGTGAATCCCAGTTCAATCAAGTTTTTAATAAAAACCATATTACAGTATTGAGGGCGCATCCGCAATTATATTTGTTTCCAAGTCATATCAATTACCACCACACGGTACTGTCGTTCCGACTTATGGTAATGTTACTCCTCGCAAGGTAGTAACAAATTTTGTATACAAAACCCCAAATTTACCGACTGTAATTGTATCCTTACAAATACTCAATAATTGCGTAATATATAATTAATTAAGTGAGGTTTTGTAAAAACAATTTGCAAAAATGAGATTACTCACATTGCTGTCTTAGATTATCCGTAAGGGTTTCCTGATGACAATCTATAAATTACACAAATGCACGCGTGTTAGTATAATAACCCAATTTAACATTAGTAATACCCTCCCCGAGATGGCATTCCAACGACTACGTCGGGCAGAACCACGACAGCCGTTACGGAACCCTAGATCAATCGGGCAGAGTATCTAATACGTCTCCAGGGGTTATGATACTTACATCGTAGCAGAACCTCGCTATTTAGGGGATATAATACTCGAGTATAGCTTCTACTATGTGAGAATTCGTAAGAAAGAAAAGAAATTGAGCGAGTAGACTGAAGATCCGAGGCCTTCTTTATATAGGGCCTGATCTTGTCCTTGTCGCGGCCCGCGTAAAACAAGAACAGGGCCTACGCGGTCTGCGTAGTAGCCCGAGTAGGTTTTAGGTGATCCGGGTCATCGCCTAGGTTTAACACGAGTCGAACACGTGGCCTCACCAGAGCTCGCCTGGTCCTTAAGTTGTCGCAGCCTGCGTAAGGGTTAACTAAGGTTTACGCGGCCCGCCTGAAACCCATTTTCTTTGTTTTTTATTTATTTTTAATATTATAACGTATTTTGGGCTCGATTTTCACATACGGGTGCATTTTAAGATATATGGGGTATTTTAAAATATATTAGGATGTTGGAAAAATTATGAGGGTGTCGGTTTATGTCAGGGTTGTTATATCCTCCCCACCTTGGTTTAGAGCTCGTCCTCGAGATCTACTGGAACAAGTGTGGGTATCTCCTTTGCATTTCTGATTCAAGCTCCCATGTGTACTCAGGTCCTCTTTTGGAGTCCCACTTCACTTTGACTAGAACTAATCTTTTATGTTTGAGATTCTTGATTTTCCTATCTTCAATTTGTAGAGGTTTTTCTACAAATTTGAGTTGTTGATTTACTTCTATATCCTTAAGAGGCACTACGAGTGATTCATCAGCTAAACATTTCTTGAGATTAGATACATGAAATACATCATGTATTCCTGTCATTTCCTCTGGCAGTTGTAGCTGATAAGCTACAGGTCCTATTCTTTTAATAATCTCAAAAGGTCCAATGTATCGGGGACTTAGTTTTCCCCGTTTGATGAATCTTACCACTCCTTTCCAAGGAGAGACTTTTAACAATACTTTGTCACCTACTTGGAATTCTAATGGCTTATGTCTGTTATCAACGTAGCTCTTTTGTCGATCACGTGCTGCTTTCAGTCGTTCCTTGACTTGAATGATCTTGTCGGTTGTTTCCTGTACTATTTCAGGTCCAGATAGTTGCTTTTCCCCAATTTCTGCCCAACAGACTGGGTTCTGCACTTTCGTCCATAAAGTGCTTCGAATGGTGCAACATTGATACTTATGTGATAACTGTTATTATAAGAGAATTCTATTAAGGTAAGTGATCGTCCCAATTACCTCCAAAATCAATTACACAAGCTCTAAGCATATCTTCCATTGTCTGAATTGTCCTTTCGCTTTGTCCGTCCGTTTGAGGATGATAAGCTGTGCTTAGATTCAACTTGGTTCCCATTGCTTTTTGGAAACTTGTCCAAAAATGAGAGGTAAAACGGCTATCCCTATTAGAAACAATTGATAAAGGAATTCCATGTAATGAAACGATTTCATTTACATACAATTTGGCTAATTGTTCTATACTAAAAGTTTCTTTCATTGGTAGGAAATAAGCTTACTTAGTTAGCCTATCTATAATCACCCAGATTGTATCATTACCTTTTCTTGTTTTGGGTAATTTGGTGACAAAATCCATTGTTATCAATTCCCATTTCCAAACTGACATTTCTAGCTGTTGCAATAATCCTGAGGGTTTCTGGTGTTCAGCTTTGACTTGTGAACAAGTTAAACATTTAGAAACGTAAGCTGTTATATCCTTTTTCATTCCTATCCACCAGAAATTTTTCCTTAAATCCTGGTACATCTTATCGCCTCCTGGATGCATCGTATACTTAGACTTATGAGCTTCTTCTAATATACGGTGACGTAGGATTTCTAATTTAGGTATCCATATTCTCTTTTTATGGAATCTCCAAATTCCATCAATTCCTTGTTCAAATTCTTTAATCATTCCCTTTAATTTTTCAGTATCCTCCTTGATTACTGATTCTTGTGCTTTTCTAATCTGATCGTTTAAATCTACTTGTAGATTTAATTTAAGAGAACTTACCCTTTTTGGCTTTTCATGATACTTTCGGCTTAAAGCATCAGCCACTACATTGGCCTTTCCTGCATGATACTGGATATCACAATCATAATCACTAAGAATTTCCATCCAGCGACTTTGTCTCATGTTCAACTCTTTTTGCCCGAAAACATACCTTAAACTCTTATGATCTGTAAAAATGGTAAACTTACTACCATAAAGGTTATGTCTCCAAATCTTAAGGGCAAAAATTATGGCTCCTAATGCTAGATCATGGGTTGAATAATTCTCTTCATGATTCTTAAGTTGTCTGGATGTGTAAGCTATAACCTTTTGATGTTGCATCAATACATATCCATAACCTAACTTAGAAGCGTCACAATAGACTACAACGTCTTCAGTTCCTTCTGGTAACGCTAGTATGGGTGCATGGGTTAGTCTTTGCTTAAGAATTCTAAAGGCTTCTTCTTGTTTTGGTCCCCATTCAAACTTAATGGATTTACAGGTTAACTTGGTTAAAGGAATGGCTATTCTAGAAAAATCTCGAATAAATCGTCTATAATAACCAGCCAATCCTAAGAAACTTCTAACCTCGGTTGGCGACTCAGGGGTTTTCCATTTGGTAATCGCCTCGATCTTTGTTGGATTCACATGAATTCCTTCATGATCGACTAAGTGTCCAAGAAACTGTACTTGTTCTAACCAAAACTCGCACTTTGAAAACTTAGCGTAAAGCTTTTCCTTTCTTAATAGACTTAGAAGTAAGTGCAAATGCTTTGTATGATCCTCTTTACTCTTTACTCTTAGAGTAAATTAGAATATCATCCATAAATGCAGCTGGGACACTGGTTAAACCAAATGGCATGACAGTAAATTCATAATGGCCATACCTTGTTCTAAAAGCAGTTTTAGGAATGTCCTTTTCCTGTACCTTTAGTTGATGATATCCTGATCTTAAATCTATTTTAGAGAAAAATCGAGATCCTTGCAGTTGATCGAACAGATCATTGATTCTTGGTAATGGGTACCGATTCTTAATCGTGACCTTGTTCAATTCACGGTAGTCAATGCACATACGCATTGATCTGTCCTTCTTTTTGACAAACAATATTGGTGCTCTCCATGGCGATGAGCTTGGCTGTATAAATCCTTTCTCTAACAATTCGTCTAACTGGTTCTTCAGTTCCTGCATTTCGGCGGGTGCCAAACGATAGGGTGCTTTGGCAATCACTGCCGTTCCTGGTAATAGATGGATTCTGAATTCAACTTCCCTGTCTGGCGGCAGTCCTGGCAATCCTTCTGGAAAAACATCTGAAAACTGGAACACTACTTGAATGTCTTTTAGTTTTTTTCCTTTAGTGTTAGTGATTATAGAAATCAAATACACTATAGATCCTTTTCTTATATAACTTGCAGATTTCATCACAGAGATTAATTTAGTGGATCTAGATGGTTTATCTCCTTTAATTGTGATCTTTTTATCCCTTGGTGAATTTACTTGGATTGACTTTTGATCACATAAAATACTGGCTTTATTGGCTATTAACCAATCCATTCCTAACACGACATCAAATCCTGCTAGATTCATTGGGTAAAGGTTTGCAATAAATTTTTGATTAAAAATTTCTTTTCTTGCTCCCTGCAAGATTTCAGAAATCATAATGGTTTCTCCATTTGCTGTCTCTACTAGACATTCTTGTGGTAGTTTAGTTAATGATTGATTTAGAAGTTTGCAAAACGAAGTATTGATAAAACTTTGGTTTGCACCAGAGTCAAATAATACTTTAGCAAAATTATCATTAACTAAAAACGTACCAGCTATGACGTCCGGGATCATGTTGGCTTCATCTGCAGTTAGAACAAATGCTCTAGCATTTTTAGTGCTCTTGTTGTTTGCAGCTGGAGCCAATTTCGGACAGTTTGGCTTGATATGACCTTTTTCTCCACAGTTGAAGCACAATCCATTAGTTGGTTTCCTTCTGCAGGTTTCTTCCTTGTGTCCTGGTACTTTGCAGAAATTGCAGTAAGTGGAGCATTTTCCAGAATGCTTCTTTCTGCAGGTTTTGCAGTATGGTGCAGAGGTAGAACCTACATTCCTACGGTTGGAATTCCTAGAACAGAATTCTTGAGTAAGCCTTTGGGTTAGGTTTCCCCTCTAATCTTCTTCTCTAGTACGCACCAGTTCATCAGTCAAGGTATTGGCTAGTTCTACGACTTCTTCTATAGTTTGGGGTCTAGCTACCTTGACTACATGTCTAATCTCTCCAATTAATCCCCAGATATAACGGGAGATTAAGACTGGTTCGGGTGATGCAAGGGTTGGTACTATCCTAGCATATTCAAAGAATGTAGTAGTGTACCCCTTACTATCTACCCCGGTCATTCTAAGGTTCAGAAACTTATTTTTGCTATTTGTTCCTTTTCATTGGGAGGGCAGAATTTTCTTTCTACCATATTTTTAAACTCCTCCCATTCCATGTGGTATACCCTATCACTTCCTCGTGACTGGAGGATAGTGTTCCACCATTCTAAGGCTGAGTTTTTAAACAGATTAGAAGCAAACATTATCTTGTCTTCTTCTGCACACTTGCTTATTTTTAGAACAACCTCAGTTTTCTCTATCCAGCGTAGAGCTGCAATGGGTCCTTCACTGCCCGAAAATTCTATTGGTTTGCAGGACCAGAATTCTTTGTAAGAACAACCATATGGCATGGTTCTTCTTCTTTTGGGAATGGGCACTTGAAGTACAGGTCCATTGTTCACGCTGTGTTCCGGTTCAGTTGGTCGCTTACTGCTATGCTTACTTTTATTTTCGGCTTCCTTAACATTTTGGATAATAAATGGCATCGCATCTATGATTCCTTGTGCCACTATATGTTGAAGGGCACTATTATCCACTTGGTTTCCATTGTTATTGTTCGGATTCTCATTATTCAGATTATCGTTATTCGAGTGGTTATCATTCTGGTTTTCCTGGTTCACTTTGTTGTCCATCTGAATTTTAAACATTTACCACATATTAATATCACCAATAATATTTGAATATAGTCAATCACATGACACACACTTTGGTCAAAAGCGTCGAGCATTGCGACTTTACTCTATTCATATAGTATGCATCTATTACACACCAATACTGAAATAAAAATTACAATACCGACTGAAATTTAAACTACACTACTAGTAATAGGCATTCGTAGTTTTTTTTTCTAACACATACACACATATTATATTAATTATTATTATTATTATATTATATTATTATTATTATTATTTATATTGTCTCCACCATCGATTCAAGGATATGGATTCATCCAAAAATCCATATTGCGCTCGTCGTATTTCCATACGAGACGCTCTCCCACCTGTCTCATTCGTTCACTACTTTCTAAAATTTCCTCACCGAAAGTCCTAAGTTCTTGTACATTGTCTACACTCATTGGGGGTGCAGGTTCTACGACTGGGTTTGGAATCTGGGGTGCGGGTTCCTGGTACGGGGCCTGGTATGGGTAAGGATTCTCTAAAATCTCCCTAATGAATGCATCGTTATCGTAATAGGGATCTAGAGGATCTAACCCTGGATAGGCTCCTAGATTAGGCATGGGCAAATTTGCATGCATCGGGTAGCGTTGCACATAGTCCCTGTTATCGTCCCACCATGGGTCGTAATTTGGGTCTAGGGGGTTTGGTGGAGGTACCCTAGGTATTTCTTCCAGATTGAAATCATGCATTTGTACTAGGTTTTCAGGGTTTTCTATCTCCATGGGTTGATCAGGAATTGGTGGTTGTGGTTGGGGTGCTAACATTTGCTCCAGGTTAGGGTCAGCTGCAGTGGTTGCTAAGATATGGATATTGGCTATACCCCTATTAAGCATATCCTGGGCATAAGCATCGGTTTCTCTCTTAGCTGCGGCTAGTGCTCTCTGGTCTTGTAACTTTTTCATACGCTTTCTACGCTCGTGTGCTCCCCTACTGAACCATCCCCTCTTTTTCTGAGGAAATGGCTCTTCAGATTGAGCCTTAAACACGAATATTCCTTCTTCCGTATCAGCAGAGTACC
The DNA here is from genome assembly GCF_002127325.2 of Helianthus annuus. Classification (NCBI taxonomy): domain Eukaryota; kingdom Viridiplantae; phylum Streptophyta; class Magnoliopsida; order Asterales; family Asteraceae; genus Helianthus; species Helianthus annuus. The sequence goes on along the minus strand of NC_035437.2, from coordinate 12,638,453 downwards.
CCGAGAGGGCAGGCTGAGAAGAGGCACCTTCGCTTCTAGGCGAACCAGACAATTGACGGTACGCGTCAGATGGTCCTTGGTCGCTCATACTGTAAACTAACAAATAGTCAGATAACACATAACAAGAAAATACAATTATGCATGTATTTCCGTAATTTATTTCCTAACACTTTGAATTTTGGTGTCAGCAGCACACTTCTGTGGCTGAATCAGTGGCTTAGCTCTGATACCACCTTCTGTCACAACCCCCGACCCCTACCCTGGGAGCGGGCGGCCGTGAGCTAGTTTCGGTGGTATCTGGTTATTGTCTAATTTGGCAGCGGAATTTTTCATCAGGACCGTAGTTAGGAAATATTTTATCAGAGTAAAATACCACATTTTCATAACATTAAACACATGGGTAAAATCCAAGTTTTCAGTACACACATTTTATAGGAATACATCCTATTTTTATTTAATAAAAACATCTATTTCTTTTAGGTAACTCTATTGCCACTTTTCCAAGCCTTCTATGCTGTCCAGCTGACTTCTATTTGGCTTTCACATATTGTTACCTGAAACGCGTTTTAAAAACATTTTGTCAGTGGGAAATACTGGTGAGTGAATCCCAGTTCAATCAAGTTTTTAATAAAAACCATAGTACAGTATTGAGGGCGCATCCATAATTACATTTGTTTCCAAGTCATATCAATTACCACCACACGGTACTGTTGTTCCGACTTATGGTCATGTTACTCCTCGCAAGATAGTAATAAATTTTGTATACAAAACCCCAAATTTACCGACTGTAATTGCATCCTTACAAATACTCAATAACTGCTTAATATATAATTAATTAAGTGAGTTTTGTAAAAACAATTTGCAAAAAGGAGATTACTCACATTGTTGTCTTATATTATCCGTAAGGGTTTCCTGATGACAATCTATAAATTACACAAATGCACGCGTGTTAGTATAATAACCCAATTTAACATTAGTAATACCCTCCCCGAAACGGCATTCCAACGACTACGTCGGGCAGAACCACGACAGCCGTTACGGAACCCTAGATCAATCAGGCAGAGTATCTAATATGTCTTCAGGGGTTATGATACTTACATGGTAGCAGAACCTCGCTATTTAGGGGGTATAATACCCGAGTATAGCTTCTACTATGTGAGAATTCGTAAGAAAGAAAAGAAATTGAGCGAGTAGACTGAAGACCCGAGGCCTTCTTTATATAGGGCCTGATCTTGACCTTGTCGCACAAGAACAGGGCCTACGCGGCCCGCGTAGTAGCCCGAGTAGGTTTTAGGTGATCCGGGTCATCGCCTAGGTTTAACACGAGTCGGACACGTGGCCTCACCAGAGCTCGCCTGGTCCTTATGTTATCGCGGCTCGCATAAGGGTTAACTAAGGTTTACGCGGCCCGCCTGAAACCCATTTTCTTTGTTTTTTATTTATTTTTAATATTATAACATATTTTGGGCTCGATTTTCACATACGGGGTGCATTTTAAGACATATGGGGTATTTTAAAATATATTAGGGTGTTGGAAAAATTATGAGGGTGTCGTTTTATGTCAGGGTTGTTATAATTAAGACCCATCGGATCTTTCACATTGGGAATAAGGGCAATGAAAGATGAACTACATCCCATATTAATTGTTTTTGTTTCATGAAACTCGAAAATAACCAAGTGAAGTCCTCCTCAAATATGTCCCAAAACCTTTTAATAAATCCAAGATTAAAACCTTGAGGCCCCGGGGCACGATCATTCCTACACTCGAACACCGCTTCCTTTATTTCCTCCACTGAAAACGGGGGTTGTTAAAAAATTCGAATCCGTGGCCATGAGTCGCTTCAGATTGGGGCATTCCAACTCTAGTTGGACTTGCATATCCTCTAAAACCTTTCTTCTAAAAATTGCTAAAACCTTATCCTTCACCCTCTTCGGTTTAATAACCCAAATGCCATTAATCTCCAAACCCTGAATAGAATTACTCACCTTTCTGTTGTTAATGATGTCGTGGAAGAAAGTAGTATTGTCATCATCGTGTATAGCCCACCTAATTCTGCTTTTATGTTTTAAGTCTTTTGCCCTATAACTTTCAAAATCCATAATTCCTTTCTTACATTCTGCTCGGACCCAGTTTTCCTCTTCAGAGAGACACCTAAATTCCATCGCATTGTCTAACTCCTCTAGCTCATTTCTCATACTATTTTCCTCCCCCCCTTTCTTAGTCTGAATTTCGTCCCCCCACCTCTCGATTTTCTGCCTTAACATTTTGAATTTCTTCATCATCATAATATCCAGAGGCCAGTCACAGCTGAAGTGTTCAACCGCTTTATCAATTATCTACTCGAAATTCGAGCGCTTGATGTTGCGTGTTTTAGTGTATTGGTCTAGTTAATTTATTAACTCTTACCACGTATTAGGTGAGTTAACTTAATAAATATTTAAAACGCGTTGTCTAGTTTTAAATTTATAAAAAGGATTTTTAGTTAAACTAAATACACACGACAGGCAGAGAACCCATCGTGTATAGTATAACTTTAGACAAAATGGTAATATATGACTCTTAGATAAGTCTTTCTTAATTCGTAAAGTTTATTTTATAAAATGAGGAAAATGTTTAAGTCTTTGATTTTATCTTTTATATAATTTAGAAGTGGCTTTCTTGGTTCGGTTGCCAACATCACTCAATTTTGCCACAACACATCGATAGACCGGTCTGCAAATATATCCATATTGAACCTTCCCTAGCCTTTCGACTAGTAAACGATATCCCACACAAGACTAATTTAAAGCCATCTTGGTTATATTATCTTTTTATAACTTAATTAATTAGTACTTTTTTTCAAGCTTAACAAATGTGATCAAGTTTAGGGATCTTTTAAATTACCAAAGATATTTAGACATCAAATTAATTAGGTTACCGAATAAGCAAAATAGGTCCGATTTCACTTATTATCTTCTATTCCACTAGATTGTCTTGCTCCCCCATTAATTTATTATCTTAACTTTTACTCCCCAATAGGATCTTGGTGCATTCCCAGAAGCCTTCCCAAAGGATCTCGATGTAATATTTTATCACCCCAAGTTCTGGTTTGATACCAGAAGCTTGTCACCCGAATCTGGTTCAGTACCAGAAGCCTACATAATAATAATCTTGATACGCCAAGTTCGAATTTCCCTTATCAGTATATGGGTTGTTACACACCATGAGTGTACTAATAAGCTTCACATCCCAAGGTTATCAAGAACACCAAATCTGATTAAGTACCAGAAGCCGTGCACACCTTACTCAAGTTAAGTTAGGTTAAATTAATATAGTTAAATTAAGATGTTAAGTTAATTTAGTTTCAAAGGGGTCTTGCAATCCTATCACATAAGATAATAAACCGAGAATTAGTAAAAGATAAACACATTAAATAAGATAAAATACTATATTAATAAGATTAGCTAATCCAAGAGTTTGAGAAGACATAGAGATTACAATCATATAAAACACTTCTACCAATGGTGATTACCACACATCATGATTTTCAAGCTCTAGCTCAAGTGCAAGTATGTGTGAAACAAAGTGTCTCTCAACTCTCCTCTACTACATACATTTAGTGAACTAATCTAACAATGTCTTATTCTTAACATGGATGATCAAAGGTAGGATGTAAGATCCTAGCTTTGGAGAGATCTCGGTCGGCATAAAGGTCTTCCCTAAGGATCAACCTCTCACTTCCAAGCAAAGGGGGCTTAGGAAGCATCATGATCATGGCATACTTGGCTATTGATTAGTCAAGCTCCATGGATCATCCATACTTTCTCCATGGGACTGGAGCCTTTAAGGGTGAAAGAACAAGGCCATGGAGGCACAAGTCTATCAACCTTGGGGATGCAGCACACCAGGAAACAAGAGAGCAAAGAAGGTCATTCTTCAAAGGTGCACGAGGGTGCTAAGGGGGGCATGACCATGCTTGTGCCTGAAGCTTGTTAGAATCTTCAAGAATTTGTCCTTTCTATCTCCGGGGTCTTGGGCACACATGTCGTGCATGGTGAGTTGTCCTTTATGGGGTCACGGTCGTGCATCACTATGTATATGCTTGCAAGTCATCTTTCTTTCTTGCCCACCAAGTTGTTCTGATTATTCCAATAGGCGGGCTGAGTCGAGAGGCACGACCGTGCTTTTGTTGTGCACAAGGGTGCTTCTTGGAAACTTCATATTTTTAGTCCGATTTTCATCGTTTTTTGTTTCTTCTTTTTTTTTATTTTGGACCTTCAAATCCTATAAAAACTAAAAATGAGCGATTTAGGTAGTGTTTCCATCATAAATTGTCTCAAAAGTATTCATAAATGGGGGTAAATTCATATTATAAATATGTATAATTGAGGGCACATCATAAACCCCACACTTAAACTTTGCTTGTCCTCAAGCAAACCATTCATTAAGCTCCTTCAAATTGGTGGAAAAAGTGTTTGATCCATGAGTTATGCAAATGTTCTATTTGGTGAAAAATTAGATAAACATGACATGCCCACTTAAACTTTTATTATGTTTAAAGTCGTAATTCTTACAATGGTCACTCAACTCTCTTTGGCTTGTGCTCGTGTCTATCGTGAGTTTAAGTGTTCACTTAAGTTCATCCAACATAATCATAAATTATAGGCTTGTATGCAAATCAAATCTCCACCTTTTTAACTAAGTAAAATGCATAAATCAAAAGGGCTTTTATTAAGGTTAAAAGGAGGAGGGAAAGTACAACATTTTTTTTAGAGAAAGCTAAGGTAAATTATTGGGCATGGTGTCGTGGTCTTGAAGTCTAGTAGTAGTCTCGACTAGATGATTCTTCGTATGGCATTTGAATAAATGCCATTCCATACTTGTCGCGTAACATCGACAATTATTCCTTTAGTGCATAATACACATTGCTTCCTTTTCTGTGGATATTTATTTCTTCTTTTGAATTTACCACTTGAGCTGGAAGAATTAAAAAATAAACCCTTTGTTGTTGATCATTTTTCCCTTCATTACTATTCACCTGTTTTCCATATTCCTATGCAACTTCGATGTTGGTTCCCTAGAGGATTGCACCTCCTCGCCTTCCACCTCTTCGTCTTCCTTTCCCATATCCATCGGACCTGGAGTCGACGCCTTTATCCTATCGGAATCATTCTCGGTTGAGCTTCCACCGCTCCCGTCACATTCCTCACCGACACTCCCAAGTTAGGAAATTTAGGCTGGTTATCTAGGAACTCCTCCTCTAGCGTGTCATGAGTATCGAGGCAGTCAGGCACCCAATCCCTTGTATCCTCAGTGACCCAAACCCTAAACAATTTATCCTGCTATCTTAAGGGGATCTCATCATTAATCTTCTTCATATCTCCGACCAAACTCCCCACGCACTCAATAGACAAGTCCCTATCACTTTCCTGCAAGTGAGAAGGCTTGATAATAACACGTTTACTAAACAATTAATGGAAAATAAAGTATCTAAAAATTAAATGATCACTATCCACATACTCAAGAGGTTTATCATAACCATAACGCATAATAAAATAGTTAAACGATGCATCAAATATAATTTAGGGTATATTTGATTAAGGAACCTTCGAGTTAAATAGTTGTTCAATCAAAGTTCCAACACTCCTTGTTACTTACTAAAGTTCAAATCAATCAAAATTTCATAATCAAAGCGCTAAGACCATGAGTAATGGGCATTATAGGGGCGTGAAGTGACTGGATAACACTCCCAACATCACTCTCGTTTATAGGGGCATGATATAACAACCCTCAAAATATTTTCGACACCCTAAAAATATTTAAAATATCCCAATATGTCATAAAATACACCCCATACGCGAAAACAGGACCCGAATACCTTTAATATTATTAAAATTAATTAAAAACAAGAAAAATGGGTTCCTCGCGGGGTGCGTAGCCTTTGGCTACTGCCTATGCAGGCCGCGACAGCTCCAAAGCGGAGCGACCCCCGGTGCTGCCACGTGTCATGCAGCGTGGCGAAGCTAGGGCTGAGTCGGACGAGCTAGGGCCTACCCTAGGGAGCCTCGCGGGCAAAGTAGCCCCTTGGCTACATCTTACGCGGGCCGCGTAAGACCCGAAATCAGCTCCTATATAATGGGAGCTCGGGCCTTCAGTTTCCGTCGCTTATTTCTTCGATCTGTCTCTCAATTTCATAATAGTAGGCATAATTCTCGGGTGTAATACCCCCTAAATAATGAAGTTCTGCTACGTTGTAAGTATCATAACCCCTGGATACGTATTAGATACGCTGCCCGATTGATCTAGGGTTCCGTAACGGCTGTCGTGATTCTGCTCGACGTAGTCGTTGGAATGCCGTCTCGGGGAGGGTATTACTAATGTTAAAATGGGTTATTATACTAACGCGTGTGCATCTGTGTAATTTATAGATTATCGCCAGGAAACCCTTACAGAAAACCTAAGACAGCAATGTGAGTAATCTCCTTTATGCAAATTGTTTTACAAAACCTCACACATCAGTTATTGAAGTTTATAACGTATTAAAATGGATCCGTAGCGTAAAAACAACACAACAACAACTTTTGCTGAATTTAATACCCGTCGAGTGCCGCGACGGGATGGGGGTTTAGTCGTCGCGTGCCGCGACCATCGTCGCGTGCCGTGACCATGTTTGGGGTTCTCCGTCGCGTGACGCGAGGACCCTATTTCGACAACAGGTTTGGTTCAGGTCTGCATATTTCCCAGCCAAACCCAGTTTTACGAAAACGGCCATAACTTGGTCGTTATTGATACGTTTTACGATCTGTTTCTTCCTACATGATCGTAAATTGATTCTCCATAATATGGAGTTAAAATCCGACATCTGGATTAACAAAATTTAATACTTTTAAGCCATCGGCTTAATATAAAATTTCCACTTTTGACCCGTTTAATGAATTTATCAAACTAAAACTAGTTTGTTGCACACCAAGTATCATGAACCTTATTTTATAACAGTTCTCTATTATTTAAGGTCCAACCCGCGGGTTTCATACGTATTCTTAACCCGTTTTGCTTAAATACTTATTTTGACCCGTTAAGGGTATTTAAGTACTTTTAAAACACAATTTACTTTCAATCCCTTCTAGCATTATATTACCATGATTCTTATCAAATAGTCTTCCACCACAACTATTCGTGGTGGATTTAACGTGGTAATGTATAAATTCCAAGTTTTACCCCTCGGATCATTATTTTACGACAAGACGCATTTTAAGGCATTTGACTTACAAGAATCATACCATTTGCTTTTATACTTGTCCTAAGTATTTACTTGATCAAATAATTTATTTTTAAACGTTCCATGAGCGTCGTTTGCTTGATTTATCGATCAAGGGCATTTTGGTCCATTTAAGCCTTTCATTTACGATGAATGATTTTGAAAGGAATATTGACCAAAAATCTTACATATTAAACTATGATCTTGTTTGAATAACCATTATGTTTTCAAAACACAATGACTATAATTTAATTCATTCGGTTTACCTAAAAGATAACCAAATGTCCATTTTTGACCTTATTTAACTCTCATTAAACCTTAAGTTCTAAATGAGTAGTTAAACTATTACACATACCTGACTTGGATCAGTATATTGACCCATTTTAATACTTTGCTTGCATAACCGCTAATTAATAGCGATGCTAATATCCATTAGATATCTACTCCTGTAAAAATATAACTCGACAAATAATCATTAATCGATATTGTCAAAGGGTGATATCTTCACCTTTTGACCCGTTTGGTCTAAATGACAGTTTATCTTTGCGAGATGATATTTATTACTATCTCATCTACATGACTCGCTCCGGTTTACACCGTACGTTCATTTTACTTGGAAACCATTTCTTAGTTCTATTCGTCATAATATGACCGAATATTCAATTTACTCCTTTTTAACCATTGTTATGGTTTCTTATCATTTCTGCTTATCTTGTTCCGTACGACTACACGTCAGAACATCACTTTTCAAATGTTTAATTATATTTCTCGTAATTAATACGAAAAAGGAATATTCTAATAATTAAGAATATTATAAGCTATACTTACCTTGCATCCTGATTATGCTTTTCTTCATACTCGATTCATTTGACTCGCTTCATTCCCAAGCTTCCATCTAGCTTGTCAAGCGTCAAACTATCACTGTAAGTTGTAAGATGGTTATACTAGTCATAATCATTCACGACTATTCCATCCTTCACTTCTTATGTCGAATTTATTATTCGATCATATCATTAGTCAGTTTGACTTTTTAAAGTCAACTGTTTATTGACATAAATAATTACACGAAGTAGCTCAACTATTCGCTTAATTACTTGTTAATTATCCGGTAAGCATCGTTCTTATGCTACCGTCTTTAACCATGTTATTTACCAAGTTCATGTAATCGAATTTCATCAATTTACACAACTTTGATTACTTTTAACACATAACAATATCATACATCATTTAATATGAATATATCATCGATTCTTTCATCGTATCATACTAAACTCATTACTTAGCAAGTATGATTTATATACTTAAACACCTAAAGTGTTCAAGTATCATCTTATTAATATCAAATATGATGATCCTAATCAAAATCATATCATCAACTTCATCACATGATTAAAACCCACTTATCCTAATGTGGTAAATCATATAATCATTCAATTCATAGCACCATATGTATAATTTTCGCCTAGGGTTTTGTTCCTAAGCAATTATACATCATAATTCAGCCATAACTTCTATGATTCACCCATAATTCGCGGATTATAATATTCACCAAATTTTACAACTTCACAAATCATCAAAATTTTACATACCTTATGATCCCCTAGCTTGGGTGATCATCAATTCACGTTCAATTGTGAATTTGGGCTTTGTTTAGACCTTCAGTTTGATGATTTTTGATGAGATTAGGGTTTTGGCTCCTGGGGAACCTCATGGGTTCGAACAGAAGACACACACACACACACTAAGTGTGTGTTTTGTTTTAAATTTCATTTTATAATTAAACTTTCAAGTTTATCCACTTTGGCCACTCTTGTTTGGTTAGTTTATTAAGTAGGCCACAATCCACTTAATTTCTAGCAATTTTTCCACTCATTAACTAGGTTAAACATTCCTAGTTAAATTAGTGGGTTCGGGGAATTCATGACTAAGTTTATTTTAAGTCCCATTAACTCGGGCTTCTATAAACTTTATTTTTCTCAAAAGCATTCTTTTTCCTTTTTATTAAATATTAGGTGTAGTTATATAAATACTAATATTTTCCGGGTTAATTTTACCACTAACGGTACTTTACCCGTGTTTTAGCATTAACGTGGTTTGATTACTAAACCCGTTTTCGAGGTGTTACATAGGGGGCATTAACCATTACGGATGGTCTAATGCCAAATGAGGAAAACAAAATTGGAAAGTAATGATGGAATGATGACATTAAGGGACATGAATCATTACACATTATTTAAGAGACGTTATGATGCTGATGTGACGGAAAATGCTCCTTACAGGGCATTAACCATCACGGATGACCTAACAAATCACAATCCAAAGTTCTTGAAATAGAAATTCGGCAACAAACATTAGTAATATTAAGCAATTACTGACACTCAACTAAACTAAGGACTTGGGATGTACTCTAACTTCATTGTTGTTAAAATGATATAGCAAGTTAACATGTCTTTCAAACCACTCAATCCCATGTTAAGGGGTGTTAAAATCCCCCTTGGTTAACGTGTTAACTTAGGAAAAAAGAATAAGAAATTAATATTATTTATTATCAATGTTTATTTAAGCTAAGAAGTAAATGAAATGGTATTTTCATACTATAAATAAGCAACATTTTGTTGCTTTATGTTGTTGTACCATATGCATGGGGAGTCTTAAAATAAATTGACTTTTTGTTTTTCATCCAAAGGTTTTTATCTTTTCATTTTAACCTCTTTTAGTTTGTTACTATTAACTCAAAGACTTTCATGTTTTGCAATTTAATACCAACACTTTTTTTTATTTTCAACTTTAATCTTCTATACTTTTCATCTTTCGCAATTTTTTCGTTTTACGTTTCGTTCAAAATTTTACGAGTCAACACGCCGCAACGTGCGTGTGTGGTTCAACTTTTTTTGTCTGTTTTTTCCCATTTGATAGGTCCTTCGCAAAACGTCTACTATTCACCATTTGACAAGTTCGTTCCAATGCACAGGTCCTAAATCGACTTAGTTTTTTCTTTCTACGTTTTACGTTTCGGTCTAATTTATTCACATTAACACACCGCAACAGGTGTGCGTGATTCAACGATTTTACGTCTGTTTTTCGTTCAGTGTTATTTTTTTTTTAATATTTTATTTTACGAGCTCTTCTGTTGTTGGTGGTGTGACATTGGGGCTATTTGGAACGATTTTACAAACGTGTTTAACCTATTAATTTTTTACTAAAAATACTTTGTTTCGAATTTAACCCTATACCTCATTTATTTACAAAGCTATTTTTTACATGCATATTTTTATGTGTATGTCGGTATGAATTTGATTTGCTCTATTCCAGGTAATTTTTTTTCTAAAAACGAATCTCATCAAATATAATACGTTTTTGTTTAAAAAACATTTTTTACGTGCATACTTTTATGTACGTTTCGTATAAATTTGAGTTGGTGAATGTTTCAAAGTAAACTTTTTTGGGGAAATGAGCGAGGTCAAATATAATATGTTCCCGTGCTTATTTTATGAATGTTTCGTTAATTTTGTTTCGAACCGAGTGGAGTCAAATTGTGGTTTAATTTTTCCCTTTTTTCACAGTTCTAATTAATATCTTTTGATTATACATGTTAGCTTTTCTGTTATACCCGTTACGTTTTCTATGATATGTCGAAATGCACATTTTCATATGGTTAACGCATTACATAACGTTTAGACTAATCCTTCGATGTTTGAGATATACCAGCACTGCAACGCGCGCGGGTCTTATTGCTAGTTCTTATTATTTATTTACTTATTTATTTATTTATTTTGTATTTAATTTAAATATTTAATATCAATATAATTAAAAAATGATGGGCGAGGTAGAGTTAACGAGGTTAAACTATTTGCTTAAGATGGAGTGGAGTAAAAAGGGAAAAAATGGATGATATAACACTTATATATAAAGTTAAAAAAGGTTAAGGTATAGCTCATGACCTAATTGGAAAATATTGTTGTACAACTTTAAATTATCAAACTATGTTTTAAAACTTTGAAATCCAAATCAAACTATTATTTCACGACTTTCGCATGAGATATTGAGATATGCAACCATTTGGGGTTGAAAATATTATATAATACTCTAATTTGCAACATTTTGTTGCATTAAAGTTTGTACATCAAGCTTGGTTGATGTCTCATGCAGTAAAGATTGTACACACTGCTTAATGTCATGTACCAGTTTTGTTGGTATTTGACCTTAACTTTTCCATACACATAACCCCCTACTTGTAACAATTGTAAAGAGAGACATAAAAGAAAAGGAGATGCAGACTTTAGAAAGAGAAAGTAAGAGTCTGAGAAAGTAGAGAGAGAGCAGCAAAGAAAAAGGGATCCGATGGGTTCCGGCCGCTGGCGATGGCGGAGCCATGGTGCCTTTAATTGGAGCTACAACAATGGTGGTCTAGATGGTGTCGGGTTGGAGAAATAAACAACAGTGGTGGTGCTAGGGTTTGACAGAGGATGATGGTGATAAGAGGCGGTGGTTCAGTTAACCCCCTTCTGTCTTGTCTCTCATGTCCTTATCCATTCCTCTGGGGTTCTCCCCCTTCTCTGACGAAGGAGCCGACAGTGATAGTGATGGCCGGCCATGAAGAAGATGATGGTGTTTCTTTTGTTGAGAAGTGACGGTGGTAGTGATGGCCGGCAAGACGATGGTGTTTCTTTTGTTGAGAAGTGGTGCTGGAGACAAAGATTAGGGTTCCGAAATGTCTTCTGGTATAGTTCCGGCTAAACTCAGGTAAGGTTCGATTCTATTGCATGTTTCAGTACTTTCTTGAATTTATATTATTAGAGTGAATAGTAAATTAGTAAACACTAATGAATAGATATCACTTACTACATCACAGTTGTTCCATTGTAACACAAATATTTTTATTAATAAACAAAAAAAACACATACTTCATGAAAAATGATTTCGTAAATATAATCAAACTAAACATACAGCAAATGTAAGCTTCTTAAACCTTCAAACGCCATTTGAAGATGATAATCAATAGTGAAAAATGTAAACATTGTACTCAAATGCTCCATCAATCCTGCTAGCATCGAAGAACTGAGTATTCGTAAGCGCGTAACCACGTGCAAATCGAAAAATCCCAGTTCCTCCAACGATTGGCAACTCTCTCACTGGCAACAATACTTGATTCCTCCCTAAGATTCTCAAACTATTACCATTGTATTTATCATCTATAAAAATGTAATTTAGGACAAATAAAAACCCGAAGTCATTTAAGTCAGCAGACGCAATCGTTTTTTTAAAAATCGTACACACATCAGTTGACATATGACATCAACATATAAAAGATATACAATATAAAAAAACTACATACAAACATATAATACGATTATCACAATTATTTATTAGAAAATTATGCTCGTAACATATAAATTAGGGGTGTGCAAAATCCTTCGAAAACAAACGGAACCACCTAAACCCAAGAAAGGTAACCAGCTTGAGTACATACGGTCATGTTCATAGTTCAGTTTTTACAATGATTAAAACCAGAAACTAGCCATATAACATTTATTATCTTTTCTTATTTTTTAAATATAAATCTATACATATACTTTTATTGAAAAATATATGTTTATAAAAACAACTTTTTCCCTAAATCGTCAAAAGCAAACTGTAAAACTGCGAGTACTAGCCAGTTTGCCTGACCCAATCAACTCAACGTGTTTGCTTTGTATTTCTTTTTCCAAACTTGCATGTGTGTCCCCACACCATCTCTACCTGTATCTGAACTTGGCGGAAGGTGGTCACAGAAGCTACGCCACTGGTCAGAGATATGGTGTGTACCCACACCATCTCTACCGGTATTACTCCGCGAACTCTTCCGCGGGGTACGCACAACAATATGGTAATCTCTCTTGCAGCCGCTCCTCCATTGCAACCGGTAAGTGTAATTTTCATGACAATTAGCAAGTTTACTATCTTTTCTTACAAAAACTCAACTAACCTTTTTGACAGATGGAAATGCTCAAAGAAGTTGATCAAGATACTGTTAGTTTTCAATTCTTCATTTGGTGTTAATCGTGTAAGGCTTCCTAAACCGTTTTTTTTTTTTTTTTTTTTTTTTTTTTTTATAGTGAAAGGTGGTAGTAGAACAAAAGGAATAGGGCAATGGTTGGATGAAAATGGGTTCGAATCGCGAGAAAAAGGAAGGGGCTTTTTTGATTCGTGGGTGGGCACCACAAGTTCTGAGCCTATTGTACCGAACCATGGGTATTTCGTTGACACATTCATGAGCCTACGGTATTTTAGTTTCGGTTGTCATTGTATAATAAAACAAATCGCAATTGAATTAATTAGGTTTTCCGCACGTTTTCGCCACCGCAACGCGTGACGGGTAATCAAATCCACCTGCGGAACTAAGGTGTCAAATTTAGATAACATGCTGTGGTGGCGGCGGTTTACACTCGAGAATCACATATTAAGGCGGTGATGGTGAATGTTGTTTCAGACAGCGCACCGAGGTGGCTTCCTTTGACGACGAAGACGATGAAGATGACTAACAACCGAGAACCATGAGAAGGTATTTCATTTATCTCGATTATCAATATCTTTTATAAACCTTTCAACCCTAATTGAACTCACAAAAATTCTCTTTGAACGCAGTATTTGTTCTTATGAAAATTAGTTGGGAGATTGGGTGAAACCACTACGACAACACCGTTGTTTGTCGCTGCTTTAGCCTATATATCGTCCACTTTTTCATCTAGAGCACCAAGACAATCGTTCAAGCCTTTAAACCTGATATGTTTTGCTTACAGGTAACCATTCCCACTTCAATTGATTTTATAGTGCATACCTACTGCTAGAAATTGATACTAATCATATCTAATAGTGTATGAATTTGAATTGATTTTATAGATTATGTCTACTGTTGTTAAGTATGTGTTTTGTGTATGTGAATCTCTTGACCAGTGTACCCCCAACTTATTTGACGCTTGACCAATTGTGTCTTTATCTGATATTTATCATTTTAGAATAGATGAGAATAGTGTAGTTTATAAAGTTGGAAGGTGTGGATAATATTGTAGTGAGCAAAGTAGGTGTTATTGTGAAAGAAAAGGTATAATGGTGTCTACTATAGATGGAAACACGATTCTCCGCTCCACACATATACAATCTTGGAAAGGAGATATATTGGGAGATTGATTACTTTTCTTTTGTTACCTTTTTAAGGTGTTTTATCATTTTTGTTGTTTTATCGATGTACAGGGTCTTCTCTGTTTACCAAATAATCACATAGGAAGTTTGCAAATTGACGTTGTTTGTCATAAGGAGATAGTACGTGGATTGTTAAGAAGTTTATGTGTGGAGATGTTAAGACCGGAGGTTCAACGTGTTTATTAGTGTACACAATTATTTATATAACGTTGTATTTATAGTTGTTACTCGGATTTTGATGAAGAAAGAAGTCTAATAAGCTTAAACATAATTGGTGTAAATGGGATCGATTACAATCCAATTTCGTCGCCTACGATGCAACGCACGGGTCACTTTTCTAGTTTAACCTAAATTTCAAGATTTTACATTACCACAAACACATGTTAATGTAAAATATGAAAGCATCCGCTGTTTATATGACACATCTTTTCTTTCACATTCTATATTTATCACAACATATATTTAATGTTTAGTTAATAATTTCTACCGTCAAATGTTGATATAATATGCAGATAAATTCCAAGAACATCCTACTTTAACTATACAATAAATAGAAGTAAGATAATAAATAAAATAACCCTCTAGAAAATAAAATTCTGCCTTTCAAAAAAATATATATTTATAGTAATTAACATGAGACCAAGCGTCGAAAACAACATAAAATGCAGTCATTCATTTATTGGGATTTTAATTTCTCCAAAACACAAAGTGATTAACATTACTAAATTCAAGTTAATTTGCTTCTACATTTTCCCATAATAATGTGCAACTTTCCCAACTAATACACACGCTTCATAATTAGACCGCGGCCCCATTGTTAAAAAATTAGTTTATGTGTAAATTTAAAAAAAGTTAAATCACTATGATTGAGATTAAAACATGATGTAGACTAACATCTTTAATTTGTTGAAAATCGATCATATAACAATTTAGTGTTTTTATCGTGACAGTTTTTGTTTTTGGAACATCCGTGATTCCGTATATTATCACCACTATTAATTTGTAAAATTACTTTGTCTCACTAAATTACTATATATACTATAACCAAAAATCCATTTTTTATTATCACTCTTTTTCTTTCACAAACAAATATCCCACGCCTTTTCCTGGTTTAAAAATTTTACTTTGTTTTTGCTCGGACCTAGCATTTTTTAATTAAATTCAATATTATGTTGGTAACATAAAATAATAGATTTAATACTCATTTACTTAAATGTTTTAGTTGTCACAAAAATTGTAAATGAGCAATGTTTAACATATTATAAAGTTAATAGCACATTAAACAAATAGAATGTATATATTTGTTTTTAACTTATTTTTTATAACTAATCACACGGATGATACATGCGGTTTACCTAATTTACAAGACCGTTTTAGTCTTAGTCAATTACATATTTACATATACAATCTCTCTCCTAATAATGTTTATAAAATACAAGAAATATCATTTTTATTGTTAATTATAGTTTATTTTTTCAGTTTAGTGGTACCGACTTTCAGATTTTTAAAATTTAATTTTTGTATTGGTCTACATTTTGCTGGTTAATATGACGCAACGATGTATGTGATTCAACACTTTTACGTGTATTTTTTTGTTCGGTTTAACGGTCCTGCTGCAACGCGCAGGATCCTAAATACTCGTTTATTAAAAAAATAACTAACGATGGCGGTTAGCAAGCAACTATTGCCATGATGCTATAGAATACAAACACTATTCAACATACAATCGCTTAATCTGCAAATGGGAATTCATGGGGATAACCTTATAGTAATGAAAAGTATTTTCAAGATAAACTATTAGATATTTGTTTTATAAATTTATCGCTTGAATAATTAAGTAGTACAATTAAGAAAAAAATTATAAAAGTAATCACTTTCACAAGTGTGTTTACTTTTACGACTATAGCAAAAAGATACATGACTTCACAACCGATTATTTACTTTTGCCACCATATTAAACTTTTCTTCCAATCAATACATATATAAAAGCATCTCGATTTTTACTCATCTATCATTATCGAACTTTCATTGTCATATATTTTTTTTGAACGGCAAGAAACAATGTGGCAACCACTGTAATACCGGGCATTGTAGCCAAGGTCGACTACTCAACCGCCGCCAGCCTCTTGGCTCTCCCTAGATCCGCGGTACCCCGATCTCCATCCGCCCGAAGGCACGACAGTGGAATAATCGGTAAAACCTCGCCTCCCATCCAAGTCGAACCGGAGCCACCCGTATTCGCTCTTCACCTGGATGCCGCAGAAAACAACGAGGAGAGTGGGAATCGAACCTGGGTCACAAGTACACCAATTCTTTCCCTAACCATTTCACCACTACCTCCCGTTTGGCATAGTTAGCTGGTAAAAAGGTTAGGTTTGTACTTGTACATAATGTTGTATTTGTAGTTCAAAACAAGCATTGTACAACTTTGGTGATATTTAAAATCTACTCATTTCAATTGCAAATCTTGAATACGAGTGTGTAATTTTTAGGGCAATATTTCGGTCGTAAAAAACAAAAGATTTGATGGAAGAAGTAATGACAAGTGGAGAGTGACGATTCCTTAATCCCACCTCCAAAGAGTCCTCAATCTTGTTCAATTCCCGATTACTTTCTCTTTCTCTTTATGCCCCTACTTCCTTTTCTCTCCTCTTTCATTTCCAAGGCGCCAACCTTGTAACCTAATGTAGGGCCTTTTTCGTCTTTTTACATCCTTTTCCCACCATGTTTTCAGAGATGCTTCTGCACCAAAAACAACACGTACTCTCTCTCTCACACAACCTCTCTAGCTTTTTTATAGGTTCAAACAACTTCAAAGGTATCAATGTCATTTCATTATACGCACACCCCCCTTGTATTTCTCATCACTTAACACTTTAACCCCTTAAGTACATTCAACAAGTATAATTGATGTTTCTTTAGCATTGGACAGACTTTCTTATCCATTCACTAGTTAAATGGTTCGAAAAATGTATAATGTTATAAATATATAAAGTTCAAAAACTAACAAAACATATATATAACTAACTTAAGATAATACTTGATATGATATGAAGTCGAAAGTAAATGATATGATATAACGAACTTTTAAAAGAAAAAAAATTATTTAAAACTTCAGTTCAACGACCCAGTACAACTTATAACTAGCATGTTTAAACGAACTCAATCAAGTCAACTGTGTAGATGGTTGCAGTTTGATATACAAATCTACTCCAACTCTAAGAAGAGTGATCAGTATATGTTACATTTTTTTTAATTGCCCTTTTTTCTATATATCATAGGATTATTCGCCGTTAAAAAATTAATATATTTAGTATGTTTGCTAAAACAATAGGCAGATTTTGATTTCACAATAATGGTCAACCACAAAAATCAAATTTAATCAAATAAGAGACTAGGAATCGTGTGTGTATATATATAAGTTGAACGTCAAGGGACTAAAATGTAAGTTATAATAAATGAACCCATCACACGAGCTCCCTATATAATAAAGAATAGTATCATTCGTTAGAAAGCCCATGCAAAAAAGAAAACAAACCATCACACTCTTTTTTAGTTTCCTCACATCGTGATTATGGACGGCTGCAGTGGCACATCGGAGGTACCCGCAATGGTGGTCGGAGGCGGAGCAGCCGGGACACCGGCTGCGAGTAGGTGGAACCCTACGAAAGAACAGATAGACATGTTGGAGAATCTGTATAGACAAGGGTTGAGAACACCAACGGCCGATCAGATTCAGGAGATAACCGGTAGATTGCAAACGTATGGACACATTGAAGGCAAGAATGTGTTTTATTGGTTTCAGAATCACAAGGCTAGACAAAGACAAAAGGAGAAGCAAGATCATTTGTCATTGTTCCGGCAATATAACCACCATCATCGCCACCTTCATCAACCGCCGTTTGTTCATATACCTCCGCCGCCAAACGGTCCGTATTTTTAGTTTATACTATAAATTTATAATTTCATTGGAGTTGTTCACATTCACATTGGCATATCTACATCTACGTCCGTCCCTATAATTTAGCTAAAAATAATATTTTTTAAATTTTTGTTCACTTTTGAAAAACTCTTCATGTGTTATTCGTCAGGGCGGATCTAGCCCATATTTGTTGGTTCCCTGGAACCAGTGCGTTTGAAAAAAAAACGGTAAAAACTAGTGAGAACCTTATAGAAATTAGAAATGTTAGTGAGAATTAAAGAGAATTTACCGAAAGAAACTCATTAGAATAAAATCATGGATCTGTCACCACCCTTGGTCTTCGTATCCATCTCTATTCAGTTAAATACTATTTTTTTTGTCAATCGTATGTTACTTATTAATGATGTTTCACAAACATTTTTAGAGATGCATATGGAGAACACAATGTGAGTCTTTACATTTGAATAAGTTTAGTATTTCTAAACTTGTTCTCTCTTTTAGAGAATGAGATGCATGAATTATCTAGACAATTGTTTTTACCATTTTTTGTATTTTGTTTCTATATTTTTAAATATGGAGTATGAGATAAATACTCAAAATGTGAGTTATGATCTAAGATAACTAACTAACTAACTACTATATTTGACTATTTTATTTATTATGTTTTAGTGGTCTACGAGCCATGCTACATCCAACAACACAATGTAGGGTTCTATGTTCCACAAGCTGTATCACCTAACACCACCACAAGCAGCTCTCTCAACCGACGATCGCCGCGGTCTGCTAAGCCAAGTTCGGCTGGGTTCGTGTTGATGCATCAGCCAGAAATTGCGGTTGCGGTGGCCGGAGGAAGTAGTAGTAACATAATAAACATTGAACAGGAGGATATTGCTACTAGAAAAAACAACAGTCGTCAAGAAACATTGGATCTTTTCCCAATGCACCCAACTGGGATTCTGCAAGAACCAGTGGATACTACAAGCAATGGTGGTTGTCATGCATCACGTGCTTGTACATCCAGCTTATCAGGAGGCGCGGTGGATCGGGTGTACTTTGACTTTTTCTGTTGATGTACAGTGGAGTCAAAATTCTTCACTAACATGCATGCAAGTTTTGTTGTGTGGCTGTATTTTGACCTATTGTGGTGTTTTAATCGTTGAACGTGGTATAAAAATGGATGGTGGAAATCAAATATGGGAATTCTTTTTTGCTTTTGTGGATAACTGGTTCTGTAACAACTGCAAAAGTACAAAATGTAGTTATGTTTGTTACAATGGTTGCAACATCGGAAAGACTTTTAGTTCTGTTGTTGGTGTTGTCCAGTCATTATAGGATTGGCAAAGGCATAGTATAAAAAAACATAAATTTTAAGTTTTAATGTAGCTATAAAATTAGTAGATTAAATCTAAGAACTTCTTTATTTTTTTTACACTAGATACTAGATACATGGATAATGGATAGTAATTACTTTTGGTTCTAATTTTCTATATCATTAACAAGAATATTATTTTTTTTGAAGTGTTTTCAAAAGTGATTATTTAGTTAATGTTGATTAGCGTTACTTAAACTCATACTAATTATGTTTTGTTGTCTCACTGTCGTGTGAGGGTTTGATCTTTGTGGGGCAAGCTTTCAACCAATCACACTCTACCATTTCTTTTTTTTTTTTTTTTTTGAATTTCATGTGAAATAATTGCACCCAAAAGTGAAAAGAAGTAACTAAACCCATACCTATGTGACATGTGATAGTCACTTGTCAACGTGACACTAAAAACTAGTAAAACCACAACGCACAACCTTATGTTGCCATCTTCCCATTTTGGTCTACAAGCTTTCACCTACCTTGACATCTTAGCTCAACCTTTTTACTTTCTAGTTGATCTTCTTTTGTTATAGACAACTAACATGCCTAACCTCTAGTCGTAGTGAGATCATGGGTGTTATATATACTTAACAACCATGAATTTAATATGTATTGCAAGCTATGACATCCGGGGATACTAATTGTGTTTGTATTTGGTGCTTAAAAATGACATCAAAATAATAATATTTTGCATGCAATAATGTGATTATTGTAGATCTGAGCATTTGTGAATATGAGGGTGTTATTTTATGAAAAAAAAATTCATATTTTTATGTATTTGCAACCTTGATGTTTGGATATGCTTATGTTAGTGTTTTATGCTTAAAATGTCACTAAAATGGTAAATTTCGGTATGTACAATATGGTTGTTGTGAATTTGATTTTGGGCAGAAACTTTTATATTACGAAGAAAATTCAGGTCTTAAGGTGTTTATTTATGTCATAACATGTATGTGTGTATGAGGTGTGTGGCGCTTAGAATGCTACTTATGTGCTAGAAATTTGTCATGCTTAGGTGATTTTATGCTCAAATGACATGAGGTTGTTTTATTGATTTAAACACACTTTAATTAACATAATTAATGAGATGTTATATGATGTAATATAGGCTTATATGTTAAAAATATGGAGTACGGTTAGTTAAATTTAGTCGTTTTGCTAAAAAAAATGCACAAGTGTTAATTAAAACTTTTTTATTAAAATGATTAATTTAGTATGTTAAACACTTAAGACATCGTATTTGGATGTAAGAATATGATTTTTGAAAAACTATATTTTATAAGTTATAGTGCGATTTACCATAAACCTTTTTTTTTTTTTTTTTTTTTTTTTTTTTTTTTTTTTTGTAAAAAACAGGTCTTATATATGTTCGTATATTATATGTAGTTGATTATGTGGAGTTATGTATACTTTTAGATGATTGATGGTTGGTATGTTTATGTGCATCTACTACTACAAAAACTAAGCATTAGATGGGGTTATTAGGGTTTTAAGACGGGGTTTCTAACCCTGTCTTGTTTAAGATGGGGTTTTATTAGACTGGGTTGAAAGTTGTTGATACATGATTTGTGGACGCAACTCGGCTCGACGAGATTCGGTTTAAGTCACGACATTCCTCCGTCGTGCACTACAACAAAATGTGGGCTGAAACAACAAAGGACTTTGACCTTTGTACTTGGGCTGGAACCAAGTCGGCGAAACAAGCAAGCATGGGCCTCAACTGTTTTGGGCCAAAGCCCAAAGTCGGCGAAACTCAGATGCTGTCGACGAAACAAGTCTGTTTCGTCGACCTTGATCCAGTTTTGTCGACTGCCCTTCTGTTTCGTCGATGATCATTGTGTTTCGCCAAGTCTGTTTCATCATGTTCTATTTCGTCATGATCTGTGTTGCTGTGACTATAAATAGACTCAAGACAGAACTAACACAAGACATAGGACACAAGTGAGAACCAGAGAGAACTTAGAGAGAGTTTTAGTGTAACAACTGTCACTAAAATCCATAATTAGGATGGTAATTAGCTATTAAGAAAACCCTAATTGAGAAACCCAAGTAATTCTGCACTAACCCTAAAATTTCCAGAACAATCAGAATCAAGGATCAGGGCCCCTAAAACTCGGGGGGGATAAACCCTAGCCAACGATTATCTTCATAACTCTCTATCAAAATCGAATTTTATGAAACTGTCAACACAGCAAGCCTAGTTACACACGTAGCTACCCTATGAACATAGGTTACCACTCGCGTAGCGCGACGCCCATGGGGGGTACCCCTCGCGCTACGCGACGGTGTCAAATTTCATGTATAAATAGAGGAGTCTGGGACTTGAATTCTGTCTTTGAAACGACGTAAAAACTCGCTGTGTACGTCAAGTTATAGCAGAAACAATACAACAAACACACACGGGTCTCGAATTGCTGCCGCAATCAGGATAATAACTCGATCGCTATTACGATTCAACGTCCGATCGATTATAACTATCCAACGATAGTCCAGATGCTGCTCAATTGAGCTTGTACTTTGATTATTCGTCGTGATTTCGACTTGAATATTAGAGTGCTGTTCGAATTCGGACTATGCTCTGTTATTCGTTGTGAATCCGATTGAATTATCGAGTATTGCACTGATTAATCGTTGTGAAGGTTTAATCTCGTGAATTGACGTAATTGCTGTATTAGTTACTAACCTGTGTGTGTGCATTATGTTAAATTAGGTTTAATCAAGGCTAATCAGTAGGCTTATACCTTGCCCGTTAAATCTGCAATGTGAGTCATTCCTCTTTTTATAAACTCTTTTCTCACAGTTTGTGAGTAAGTATTACAATACCTCAAATTATTTTCAAAGTATTATAATTACAGGGATTAAGTCATGGTTATCTTAACCGCTGGTTAGTGGGGTATTGTGCACATTACTAATTTCTCACGGTTAGGCAATAAGCCCTAACATGGGTTAGGCTAATAAGACCTAACAGTGACAAAACGTCACTAATTGGGTGACTGGACCCAATAGTGGTATGACCATCATCACACGGGTGGCAAGACCAGATATTAATTAAGATACTGCCATAGTAATCGCTCTTATGCTGTAATTTATAACTATGTGTCATTTTATCAAAATGAATGATTCACTCAGTATTTCCCGCTGACAAAACCCTTTTTAAAACACGTTTCAGGTAATTACAGTATATTGGAGTAAGAATTGGATCCAGCACTGAAGGACTTCAAGAAGTGGCTTATTTTATTAATTAAATCAAATTAAGAAATATCATTTTTATTAAAAGCTACCTTTGTAAAACATTGAATTTATTCCATCTATTTAAATAAAATCCGGTGTTTCTAAACTCTGATATTTTTCCTAACTCACGGTCCTGATGAAATTTCCGCTGCAATGTTTTCCAAAAATAATCAATGGTACCACTGGACTGCTCACGGCACCCGATTCCGTCCAGGGTGGGTCGGGGGTCGTGACAGAAGGTGGTATCAGAGCCACTGCTTTAAGCCTATAAGTGTTGTGATAATAATACTTAAGCTTAAATAAAAAGAGTTAGGAGATTTCTATTAAATGGTAGCACAGCTGATAGCAGTTAGACTTGAACATAAGAAAAGATGCCTTAGTATAAGCTAAGTCACTGGTTTACACAATTAGGTGTTATAATAATACCTAAGTGAAACGGAGAATTAGAAACTTAGTATTTTCTGATAGCACTCCGGATGGTATTTAGACTTGAACTTAAGAATTTTGCCTTAAAATAAACTTTAAGGTAAATTACTTATATAAGTATAATGGATACTGGTATGACGGTTAGCAGGCAATAGCACTTAATTGCTATTTATTCTTGCTTACTGATATTATTTGGTCTAGAATAATATATGTTATGGGAATACAAATTTTCTTGATTCTGGATAAAAGCCCTAATGAAAGAGGCACTTTTTGAAAAGATACTATTTATGGGAAATAGAAAATTTTCTCCGGCAAAACTGGGTCTAGAGTAGCAGACTCTCCAGCTTGTCCGGACATATTGAGATTACCGCTCCGGCGCGAACCGGATAAGACGGGGTAAAGGATATGTCAAATCAGTGACAAGATTTCCCTAAATAGTATCATGACCAAATACCTGAGTGGTTCTTGGAAATATGAATCTGTTAAATACATTGACCTGATAAATGGTATGTTTATTTCAGCATGTGAAATATGTGATTATATAGATAGGTATATCTATAAGGAAATTCCAAAAACATAAGAATTGACAAATTGAAATAAATCACAAGCATCCGTGTCTAGAATTCTTTATCAGGAATCTCTTTTCCAATATCAAACATTATTTTGTTTGATCATTTACCTCGTAACTCATACAATGAGAACCCTTTAAAGATGGGATATCATCGAAAGTATAAAAATTTACAATACACAAGTAAGAAACATATAAAGTTGTGCTAATGCACAAGAAAACACATGAAACTTAAAATATACGTCCACAGACGTTGAAATATATCACACACGACTTTCCAAGGCAAGACCTTTGAAAAGTATAAATTAAGCACGATGACACCAATACTAATTCTGTCAGTAGAAAACTACTAATCAAAAAGAAGCACTTTGCCACGTGATCCTATAAACGATCTACATTTCGCTGAGGTACGTTGGAACAAGATTTCACAATCATTGGTGCACAGTCTAAACTAAGTCATAATTATTATCACTGAAAAAGGAGTCACATACCTTTGCAAATTCCCTATTCCATTTCAGTTCATTCGACATTCCTTGATAATGGCACTTAACAACGGTTATCACACAAAATTCCAGATAAAAGTTCTTATATTCCCTCGTAGCAATTCCGACTTCTGCCTATAATAAGTTGACTTTCGTGTTCTTGTAATGGTCATCATACCATAAAGAATTCTTTCATAATAGCAAATAGTGATCTATCTCGTTTCTTGGTAAATCCATACACTATTTGTTGTGCATGTGGTTCATATGAGTTATAAGACCCTAGGAAGGCTTCATTCCAAATTATTGTTTTATCCAACCTCAAATATCATTTCATTATACTTGATCTTTGCATTACCGCGTTTTGCAAAATGATTACTCTTTGATATTTGATCGATAAATTTTTCCTTTGAAAAACTCGATTTCCTTTTAATGGTATACATGGTTTTGTTGTAACCATGTCAGAACTTTCTTGAACTCATTTTGTTTACACCAAAGTTCAATTGTTTGAACTTGCTCGCATTTTCGTATTCAATTCAAAATCCCATATGATGGATTGAAGCCATCATATTCAAAATAGTCCCAACAAGCACTTCAATTCTCTTGAACCATAGCATGCTTGTTTAGTCTTCGAATTCATCAAATCATTTCTTTGATTACGATCACCTTGTGGTGACATTCTTCACAAAATTTAAAAATTGCGCTAATCTCGTTTAAATTATTTATTTTTGGTGAATATTTGTAATAAAATATTAATAATAGTAGGTATTAATAGTATTTTTAGGTATTAAGGTTATTATCAAGACAGGTATTGGATAGCGTAGCCTTAGTTAGGCATGGACTGATCACCTATGCTTAAACAAGACAGCACTAACCAATATCCAACAATGATAATAACTATTTAATATATATAAATTAAGTCATCATACTTATTTAGTAAATTTCAATTATATATATATAAATATTTTATATTATATATATAGATATATATATACTTTGTACTGTAAAGAGAAGATATATTTTCATAGAACAATTAAAGGGACGAATAAAATTATCTAAATAATTGTCTAAGTATTCATGAACAAGACATATTATAAATAAATGTTCATCTTATAGAAATATTCTTTTATAAAATATATATATTAAAATATCAAATGTTATTTACACAAACCAATATTTAAGCATGCTTGATATTAAAATAAACATTTATTATCTTACTTTTATGATTTAAAATACCCCATTATAAAATCTTATAGTTAAACACACTTGATTTAAAAAAAAATGGTAATCGTAAGTTCTAGAATATTGGGTAAACCTATATCATTATTTTGTCACAATTTACCACGGGTTTTGATATTTTAAACCTATCTATATTTATTTATTATTCTACTTTATGATAACATAAAAGGAAAAGGTATTTAATAAATCAAAATATCACCTATCCTTAAATAAAACATTTTGATTAAAATCATCTGAATACAATTATGTATTAAGACAAAAATACACTTGTCTTCTCATGTATTCTTACAAATCACCCATCTCAGCACATTGATTTTCTCATATCATAATTCAATATTTGACGAATCATTTTCATGTGTCCATTTCATTTTGAACCTGTCAATCTTAAGTCTTCCTTAGGTACCAATCAAAGTAAGTTTTCTTCTGACAAAGAAATTTTATTAATTCCAAAAAGTTCTTCACATTCATTCTAAAAATCTATACATCATATATCTTCTGGCTTAAACATAATCACCTTGGAAACTATATCATTTTATCGGAATGTCTCATCTTTTGAAATATCCAGATTCGCTTCCTTGAAACTCTCAATTTCGAAAACAGTGAATTTATTCGGTCATCATTATTAAATTCTTTCAATCATTACAAACACTTTGTAGCGTCCGAATAGATTTGTAGCATGTGCTAAACCCTATTCATACGCCATTCATTTGATTTGTCATATTCTTGGTACAATTATGTACTCAGATTATGATACACTAAACTCTATTGTCCAGTACCATTTAAGTAAACGATATTGATTTTCGGATAATCATTAACAAATCATTTTCCATACTTCCATTCACAAATAGATAATTATCAATTCAGAACCTTCCTTAATTGATCAAAGAAAATTCATTTCGGATATTGAATCCAATTGTTCCTATAAGTCATTTTTATTTTCAAAATTCATACCCTCAAAATATCCTTTGATTCCATTCCACGATACATTGTTTCTCCTAATTAGAAGAAGAAACATAACCCAAGAAAATATCATAATCCAAATCTCGAGGACGAGATTTTTATTAAGGTGGGGAGGATGTAACAACTGTCACTAAAATCCATAATTAGGATGGTAATTAGCTATTAAGAAAACCCTAATTGAGAAACCCAAGTAATTCTGCACTAACCCTAAAATTTCCAGAACAATCAGAATCAAGGATCAGGGCCCCTAAAACTCAGGGGGGATAAACCCTAGCCAACGATTATCTTCATAACTCTCTATCAAAATCGAATTTTATGAAACTGTCAACACAGCAAGCCTAGTTACACACGTAGCTACCCTATGAACATAGGTTACCACTCGCGTAGCGCGACGCCCATGGGGGGTACCCCTCGCGCTACGCGACGGTGTCAAATTTCATGTATAAAAAGAGGAGTCTGGGACTTGAATTCTGTCTTTGAAACGACGTAAAAACTCGCTGTGTACGTCAAGTTATAGCAGAAACAATACAACAAACACACACGGGTCTCGAATTGCTGCCGCAATCAGGATAATAACTCGATCGCTATTACGATTCAACGTCCGATCGATTATAACTATCCAACGATAGTCCAGATGCTGCTCAATTGAGCTTGTACTTTGATTATTCGTCGTGATTTCGACTTGAATATTAGAGTGCTGTTCGAATTCGGACTATGCTCTGTTATTCGTTGTGAATCCGATTGAATTATCGAGTATTGCACTGATTAATCGTTGTGAAGGTTTAATCTCGTGAATTGACGTAATTGCTGTATTAGTTACTAACCTGTGTGTGTGCATTATGTTAAATTAGGTTTAATCAAGGCTAATCAGTAGGCTTATACCTTGCCCGTTAAATCTGCAATGTGAGTCATTCCTCTTTTTATAAACTCTTTTCTCACAGTTTGTGAGTAAGTATTACAATACCTCAAATTATTTTCAAAGTATTATAATTACAGGGATTAAGTCATGGTTATCTTAACCGCTGGTTAGTGGGGTATTGTGCACATTACTAATTTCTCACGGTTAGGCAATAAGCCCTAACATGGGTTAGGCTAATAAGACCTAACAGTGACAAAACGTCACTAATTGGGTGACTGGACCCAATAGTGGTATGACCATCGTCACACGGGTGGCAAGACCAGATATTAATTAAGATACTGCCACAGTAATCGCTCTTATGCTGTAATTTATAACTATGTGTCATTTTATCAAAATGAATGATTCACTCAGTATTTCCCCTGACAAAACCCTTTTTAAAACACGTTTCAGGTAATTACAGTATATTGGAGTAAGAATTGGATCCAGCACTGAAGGACTTCAAGAAGTGGCTTATTTTATTAATTAAATCAAATTAAGAAATGTCATTTTTATTAAAAGCTACCTTTGTAAAACATGGAATTTATTCCATCTATTTAAATAAAATCCGGTGTTTCTAAACTCTGATATTTTTCCTAACTCACGGTCCTGATGAAATTTCCGCTGCAATGTTTTCCAAAAATAATCACCGGTACCACTGGACTGCTCACGGCACCCGATTCCGTCCAGGGTGGGTCGGGGGTCGTGACATTTAGTGAGATAACCGGATATTGTATTCTCTTGTACTTGAACTCTTCTCTTTGATATACAAGTGTATTATTTAGTGAATCTAGGTGTCTTGTATCTCGTGTTCTTGTCGCTCTCTGTCTCGGTTTGCTATCTCGGTTGGATTCCGCACAACCTGGTTGGTTTGTATACAAGGATTAGGCGACTAGATCCTCTCCTAGCCGGACCTACAAGTGGTATCAGAGCCTTGGCTCTTCTCCTTATTAAAACCGAGTGGTTTCGGGTGTTTTCCGGATTGTTGAAGTTTGTATTTTTCTTGAAAAATCAGCTTATAACTTCGAAATTTCTGGTGTTTTTGTTGTTAGTTCATAGAAAACCTTGTTTATTGAGGTTTTTAGTGAAGTTTCAAGCAAAAACTTGTGTTCGGAGATTTACGGTTCACCGGAAAACTCATAAGTTTACAGGAAAATTCATAAATTTCTGGGTTGTTCTTCATTAGTTCATCTCATCTTCAAAGTGTTCTTCATAAAATCAACTTTTAGATCTTGGTCAAGTAACTATTCAAGTTGTTTGTGTATTGGAAATTGTTTTAAAGGATTAAAATATTTGTATGCCATGCCTTGGTTGGTAAATTGAGCATGGTGTGTAGCCGAAAGTTGGGTCTGATGTGTCAGTGAAGAGATAAGATTTGAAAAAGTTTACCTACTATCACCAACTTTTCTGAATCAGTTCTCGACGAAACACTTTGATTCGCCAAAAACTATTCTCGACGAAACAGTGTGATTCGTCGGAATCAGTTTCGTCGCTAAGTGTGTTTCGTCGCTAAGTGTGTTTCATCGTTTGAATTTTATTAAAAACAAATTGAGTTTCGTCGAAATTTCCTAACATCTGTTTCGTCGGTGTTTCGTCGGTTTCAAAGCAAAATCTATTTCGTCGCTGAATCAGTTTCGTCAACATTCTGTTTCGTAATTTATCAAACAAAATTGTGTTTCGTGGAACGTGTTTCGTCGTGATTATTGTCAAGTTTTGAACAGAAGGTTTGCATAAGTGTTTTAACTGTTTGTTTCAAGTGTTTTGATCAGGTACTCATTCTTATATACTCAAAATGAACCCGGATTGGTGGGGTAATCCGTCTACGGCAGAAAGTAAGTATAGAAGTACGGGTTTGTCGCCTTCATGGGCCGAGTCTCCCGCACCGGTATCTTCGCAAGCTAATCCAATTTCGACCGGTCAATGGGCGTTTGTTTCAAATCAAACTCCAAGTATTCAAAGCATACTCCTAAGCGAAAGCGAGACCGGAAGTCTAAATCGCCCACCGAAATTGATGCACATAAACGAATATCCTGGATGGGTAGATAGATTCCATACATACTTCCTTGGGCAAAACACGGAATTGTGGCTACGTTTTACCACAGATTTCGATCAAACTCTCGAGGTTGCTGCTTCAACCGCCGCGACATTTGCCGATCTTTCGGAAGATCAGAAAAAGGCATATGATTTAGAAAAGAAGGCATATGCTATTCTAATTCAGGCGTTGAGCAAGGATATCTATCATCAATTTGTCAGCTTCAAAACGACAAAGAGATTATGGGATGCATTGAAGACGAGAGGGGTAGGAAACGAAGCGACTCGCCAATTGCGACACGACTTACTCAAGAAGGAGTTTGATGGCTTCACGTGTATGGAAAAGGAATCCTTGGGAGATTTGACTAGTCGGTTTTATCACTTGCTGACTGAATTGGGTAATTATGGGGTAGTAACAACTCCAGCTGAGGTAGTCACAAAGTTTGCAGATGCATTGCCACCTCAATGGAATAGTTTCTTGGAAATCCTGAAATACAACGGAGTATTGGCTACGACAAACATCAATAACTTCGTCCAGCTCTTGGAAAACAAAGATCAGAAAGAAACCCTAAAGGCGAAAAGGGTTCTAGTGCCACAAAATCCTGATATGTATTATGGAACTTCCAGCACTTCTTCTGCAAGACCAGTCTCACATGCTCCACTTCAAACGGCGTTTGTTACTAGCACAGATTTATATGGCAATCCGATACAAGTTCCAGTAAAGCCAGCTCCAACAACAGACTTGTATGGAAATCCTCTACAACCAGCTCCACAACAGCAAGTCTATCGGCCATCTACTGTAGCAACTGATTTATACGGGAATCCACTTCCTGTTCAACAACAAGCTTGTTATCGAAGCACATCATCTGCTGGTCAGCCATCTAAGCCAAATACAGTACGGCTTGACACTTCAAGCTTCTCGAAAGTAACTGTTGAAGTAGCAAAGGAACATATGGAGCTACTGAACACCTTGGTGAGCGCGTATTGTGGGTTAGTAGAAGGTCAGATCGGAAACATCAATCTGACACAGGAAGATTATCAGCAGATTGATAAAGAGGAGATGGATTTGATGGACATCAAATGGGCTTTCGCAAGTGCTGTAAGGCGGGCAAAGGATTTCATGGAAAGGACTGGCAGAACCAGTTTGGAAAGCAAGAAAGACACCAAGTATGGGTTCGATAAGCAGTCTGTCAAGTGCTTCAACTGTGGCGAACGGGGTCACTTCAAGAGAGAATGTACAAAGCCAGCTCAGCATGGGAACCAGAATCCGTTTAGGAATCAAGGCAATCAAGGCAACCAACAGAATCAGAACAGGAATAACGAGCGTACGTTGATACCTGTTAACAACCCAAGTCAGGCAGGACCATCAAATGCCAACCAGGCTCTTGTGGTACAAGTAGATGAAGGTTGTGATTGGTCAATTCAGTTGGGAAATGATACTCCGGATGGAACAACTTGTTTTGCTGATGTAGTCAAGGATCTTAAGCACGCCAGTGGTGGAGAATCTTCCACCAATGGTGATGAATCTTCTGAAGACGAAGACAGTTACGGTTACAGTAGAAGCTCGGATGAAGAATCCTCAAACTCAGGTGATGATCATTTGGATGACACATCAAGTGTGTCAGTCGATGCAGATGTTGATGGGCTATTGGAAGAAGCTGCAGCAGGAAATCATAGGAGATCTATATTGGTGGATCAAGCTGCTTATTCTTCTTCTTCTCTACATTCAGCCTTTATGGCTAATGTTGGCAGTTCATCAAGTCAGGTATGTGTCGATGAACCAACTGTTGTTGATTGTGATAATTGTGCTAGCTTAAGTGTTAAATGTGCTGGTTTGGATGCAAATATGTCTGAGTTGCAAGGCAAACATGATGCTTTAAAAGCTAACTTGTTTGACTTGCAAGACAAACATGTTTCTTTGAATGCTAAGTGGTGTGATTTGCAAAGCAAACATGAGGCTTTGCAAAACAAGTATGATGTGACATTCATCCACAACCAAAAGTTGACAGTAGATCTTTCTAAATGCACAGAAGCCAACATGTTTTATGAAAACCATGAAAAGGAATTTAAATCGGTGATTGAAAAATTAAAGAAAGATAAAACCGAGCTGACAAAAATGGTTTCAAGAAAACAAACTGACATAAATTTGTATATCAATCGCCTTGAGATAATGCAAAAATAGATGGCTTGTGTTAAAACTGAAAGTGAGGCGATCCAGCTCAAATTAGACAGTTATTTAAGCTCTAGCTATGTGTTGGATCACATCATAGATGTTCAGAAAGAGAAAAAGGATGTCACATGCATTGGATATAAGAAATGTCCACCACCTGTTAGACACAATTATGATGCCATGCCTGATGAGGAGGATAGAACTTACTTTGAACCATCTGTTCCTTTAGACATTGAGGAATTTGCGACCGGACTTGGATACAAACCGGAAGTATCATCAGAGTCGGATGTATCAGCAGATACAAGTTTGTCTTCTGCTGAACAGAATCAGGATCCTCCAATTATTGTTGAGGATGTTGATTCTTCTGATGATGAATCCGATGATACTGACTCAGCAAAGTCTGATGCGGTAATCAAAGAAGAGGACATACCTCTTGAGAATCATATTCTATGTGATCCTCCCGCAAAACCTGCTAAGACTGTTCCGATCGAGTCCACGTCTGCAAAAGAGCCTGAGAGTGTGAATTTGCTGTACACTCTTGTTGGTGATGATAAAATCTATTCTGACAAAGATTTTCCGATTAAGAATGTAAATCAATCTTTAATCAGTAAAGTTTTTGAAAATTTGACAAGTAAGTTTCTGGGAAAGTTGGGTTCACATGTTGTGATAACACAGTGCCCTCCGATTCCAAAGGCCGAAGTTCGAAAACAATATGGCAATCAGAAATTACCGACAATGAAAAAGCAGCAAAATCATACCAAACCAAAAGGTAAATTACCGACTCAAGGCCAAAGGAAACAAACTCAGAAAAAGGACAAGAAGGTGAACTTTGTGAAGTCAAAGGGAACGGATAAAATTGAAACATTTGAAAATAAATCTAACTTAGATTTTGTTAATCAAGCGAAAATGTTGAAAAGAAATGAACCAAATAGTTCAAAACCAAGTACCTCGGGATCACAAAGTTCATCATCGACAAGACAATCACATGTTACTTCGGGGTTTGTTGAACGAAGATCATGTTTTGAATGTGGTGAAATTGGGCATATCATTCGAAATTGTCCGTATCTTCATAAGTTAAAAGCCAAAGTTGATGATCCCCGTGAACGAAATTACCAAAAGCGATCTGTTTCTTCAAAACAAGATCCCCGCCTTGTAAGAGAAAGGGAAAAGAAACAGAGACGCCAACAAGTCAAGGTGATTGAGAAAGCACTTAAGACTGATGTGGTTCAAAAACAATCTGTTTCAGTTAAACCAGAAAGTTCAAAGTTTTCAAAAACTTCAAACAATCACGAAGTTAAATTTTCAAACAATCAAACTGGTAAAACTCAACAGACATGGAAACCCAAAATGACCACAAATTCAGGGGGACCATCACAATTTCCTAACCATCAAAAAGTGGAAGTAATTATTGTCGATGAAAATGGAAGACCCAAGACCACAATGGCTTAGGTCCCCATCTCCAACTAATCATGTGAGTTCATGTGCAGGGTATTCCAGGAGGAACTATCAGTAGTCATTGGATTGTTGATAGTGGGGCATCCAGGCACATGACAGGCGACATGAAGCTTCTCTACGACGTCAAATCTATTAGAGGAGGTTATGTTGCTTTTGCTGGAGATAAAGGCGGATATATTACTGGTGAAGGAATGATATCCAACGGGGTTGTAAGCTTTGATAAGATCAACTTTGTGCAACAACCTGATCACAATCTTCTCAGCGTTTCACAAATCTGTGATAAACAGTTTTCAGTACACTTTGATGCAAATGGGTGTTATGTGCTGAAACCCGGCTTCAAGATTCCAAAAGAATGGATTCTCTTATCTGCTCCAAGGATAAATGATTTGTATGTCCTTGATATGAGCCAAGCTATTACAACGTCTGCACAAGCAACCTGTTTCGTTTCCAAAGCCACAGAAAAAGACTCAATCTCTTGGCACAGACGCATGGGTCATATTCACTTACGCAAAATGAATCATTTTGTGTCAAATGAATTGGTGAATGGTGTTCCTCTTAAAAACTTCCATCTTCAAGACGTCTGTGTTTCGTGCCAGGAAGGAAAACAAACGAAGAAGCGACATCCTACAAAGAAAATCAACACGGTGGCCGTTCCGCTTGAACGTTTGCACATGGATTTGTTCGGTCCTGTCAAGCATAAAAGCATCCAGAATGATCAATATTGCCTCGTGATAACTGATGATTATTCAAGATTTTCTTGGGTGGCGTTCATGGCACACAAGAGTGAAACTTTCGGTATTATCAAAAACTTGATCATTCAGATTGAGAATTTGTATAAGTTGAAAGTTAGACGGATACGCAACGACAATGGTACAGAGTTTAAAAATCATTCCATGGCGGAGTTTTGCACTTCAAAAGGTATTCTTCACGAATTTAGTGCGGCTTACCCTCCTCAACAGAATGGCGTCGCTGAACGTAAAAACCGCACATTGATCGAGACTGCTAGGACTATGTTGGTAGAGTCCCAATTGCTGATTCCATTCTGGAGTGAAGCTGTGGACTCTGCATGTTACACGTTGAACCGAGTCCTTATAGTCAAAAGGCACAACAAGACCTGCTTTGAGCTTCTTAACAAACGGAAACCAGATTTGTCATATCTTGAACTGTTTGGAGCTCTGTGCACAATATTCGATCCTAATGGAAAGTTTGGGGCAAAAGCAATTGAGGGATACTTTCTTGGGTATGCCACCCCGAACTTAAGAGTCTGGAATCTAGAGACTAAAAGGGTCGAGGAATGGTCTGAGGTCAGAGTACAAAGGCACACTTTGCCAGTCAAAAATCCAGGCCAGCCTTGGATGTTTGAGTACGATGACTTTTTCAATTCGATCAATGTTGAAGCAGTTGAAAATATTGCGGCAAGGATGTTTTTCGAGAGTGACAACGCAACGGATTCACCGTTGGTCCGTCCAATTATTGTTAATCAAGAACCATCTTCAGTGAACAATAATGCTCTCGACAATGAGGATTTTCACGATGCTACCGAATTGAACGAATCTTCAGAGGATGAAGAATTTCTCGATGCAGATCAAGAAGCTCCAACAACAGCATTTCATGGTACTTCAGAGGCTACACCTCCAGTGGACGCCCCTAGAACAGCTGAAGCTACTGCATCATCCTCTTCGTCAATTCCGGGTATTGAATTGGTTGTTGATCTCAATCTCAATAATCTGGGTACAAATATTCCAGTTCAAGATAATCCAGAAACAAGGATTCACAATACCCATCCTCAACAAAACATCATCGGAAATGTGCAGAGTGGCATTCAAACAAGAAACATGTTGCGAAACAACAACAATGCAGGCTTGTATGCAGCGATTCGAGAATCTGGTCAAAACGATTGGTCCTTTGAGTGTTACGTTTCACAAGAAGAACCAAAATCTATTAAAGAAGCTTTGAAAGATAATTCTTGGGTTGAAGCAATGCAGGAAGAACTGCAACAATTCCAGAAGCTGGGTGTCTGGAA
Source organism: Helianthus annuus (assembly GCF_002127325.2). Taxonomy (NCBI): domain Eukaryota; kingdom Viridiplantae; phylum Streptophyta; class Magnoliopsida; order Asterales; family Asteraceae; genus Helianthus; species Helianthus annuus. The sequence goes on along the minus strand of NC_035437.2, from coordinate 12,603,274 downwards.
GCTAGTTGAGAAACCTGAGAACTACAAGAAGATTGGTACCCGTTGGGTGTATAAATGCAAAAAGGATGACCGTGGAGTAGTTATCCGAAACAAAGCAAGATTAGTCGTTCAAGGTTTTTGTCAGATTGAAGGGATCGACTACAACGAAGTGTATGCACCAGTTGCACGTCTGGAAGCAATTCGGATCTTTCTGGCTTATGCCTCATTCAAAGGATTCAAGGTTTACCAGATGGACGTCAAAAGTGCATTCTTACAGGGTGTGGTGGAAGAAGAGGTGTACGTCGAACAACCTCCTGGTTTTGAAGATCCTATCCATCCCGATCGGGTTTGGTTGCTCAACAAAGCTCTCTATGGTCTACATCAAGCACCGTGAGCTTGGTACGCAACCTTATCTAATTATCTGCTTGAGAATGGATTTCGCAGAGGTCTTATCGATTGTACTCTTTTCATCAAAGAACAAGATGGAGATCTTCTACTGGTACAGGTATACGTTGATGATATTATATTTGGTTCTACTAATGATGTTTTGTGTAGGAATTTCGAGCGTATTATGCAGGATAAATTCGAGATGAGTGATATGGGGGAAATGACTTTCTTTTTAGGCCTACAAGTGCAACAAACTGAGCCTGGGATATTCATCCATCAGACTAAATATGTTGGTGACATCTTGAGCCGGTTCCAGATGTCTGATGCAACGCCCATCGGTACCCCATTGCAGCAAAATCACGGAATTAATCCAGACTTGAAAGGTGAAGTTGTTAGTCCCTCATACTACCGCGCGATGATCGGATCTCTTATGTACCTCACAGCATCAAGACCAGATATAATGTACCCAACGTGCCTGCTTGCCAGATATCAAGTCAACCCGAAGGCCTCACATCTTGCAGCTGTAAAAAGGATTTTTCGTTATTTGAAGGGTTGCCCTGACACCGGTCTATGGTACCCTAGGGATAATAACTTTGACTTGATCGCTTTCAGTGATTCTGATTTTGGCGGATGCAAAATCGACGGCAGATCCACAAAGGCTGGATGTCAGTTTTTGGAAAATCACCTAGTCACATGGCAGTGCAAGAAGCAGACGTGTGTCACTACATCAACATGCGAAGCTGAATACATTGCTGCCTCAAGTTGTTGCTCCCAAGTCCTGTGGATCCAACAACAATTGCGCGACTACGGTTTTGAATTCCTAACTACTCCTATTTACGTTGATAATTCTGCTGCCTTACAGATCACTAGAAATCCTGTGCAGCATTCAAAGACCAAACACATCGAAATCAAATATCACTTCATACGTGATTGCTTTGATAAAAGGCTAATCGATGTTGTTAAGGTCCACGCCGATGACCAGCGTGCCGACCTTTTTACCAAAGCATTTGACAAATCAAGATTTGACTTTTTATTATTGGTAAACGGCATTAAGGTCAATCAAGAGTAAAACCAACATCGGAAAATGATTTTTGTAAATATCTTTGTGTCTTTTAAATTTATCTTAGTTTGTTGATTTTAGGGGGAGTAAATCCAAAAACATCGAAAATTTTCAAAAACACAAAAACAATAGAAAAACAAAAATGAGTTTCCTGGCGAGCAAAAGAGAATATGATAGTACATCAGTGGTCTGTCCAAACCTCTTTAAACCTAAACTGAAAAACGATAAGCAGCTCTATATAAGATGTATCGGTAGGCTCATAATCATTTTAAAGTGTGCAGGGTGATATAAACCTAAATCGACTGATGACCAGGTGGGAACCATTCATTGGCTATGGTCTTAGTACCGAAATTTCGTTTGAGAGATTGCCGAGGTTCTGAGATATTCGGTCTTTATGCTGCTTATCATCTGGGTATCATGGTTGTATCTTTTACCGAAAAATAACGGGGACGCAAGTCTAGATCTTCCATGATACCATACATACGTGTACATATTGCATTCGACCTCAATAAGTGATCAACAATCACATGTCCCTCAAATAAGTGATAATATATCACATTTATCCGGGAGTCAAGTTCGTCTCTCTGCTGTACGAAAGTACCAACCTGTTCACGGACTTGCTCCTGTGCCCTCATGCATATGAAAATCAAGTTCCTCATCAATAAGTGATTCTATCACATAGGGCTTGTTTTCAAATCAAAATAAGTGAGAATCTCACATCATATACGGTCAAACAGATGATAATCGGTATACTCACCGGTAAGATGAACCCTCGTGCATACCTTGATACGAGAGTGTGTCGTGATATGGATGAACACCGGTCGGTAAGTATAAATCATACCTTAACGTATCCCCTCGCCATGATTACATCTGATAAGTTGAGCTTATGTGGACAACAATGCCGATAATCGTTATAGGATGTTTATCGAACAACAAGAGTGTTTTGACATGACCGTACACTGATATGATTCTCTTACCCTCAAAACTCGCAAAAAGAATGTCTGTAAATATTTATTTACTGCTTTCAATTTCTGCATCTCTGTATGTATTTATTTACTGCTTTCTGTCTTTACATTTGGAATATTCAAAAATTCCAAAAAGATTTTAGGTGTGTTTTAATATAAACTTTATCAAAGCCAAAAAGATTTTATTTCTATCTTATTTTCAATTGTACGACGTTGGAGCTCGAGTCTTCGTTACCTGAAACCTGATTGAAAACCAAATCGACTAAATCTTTATAAACGGTCAAAATTTGCAAGTTTTGAAAGTTAAAAACTAAAATTGATAAATTTGTTAAACTTTCAAACTGTCGGACGGTAGTTGATTGAAATATGGTCACATGTGTGTCATTTGTTTATGTTAACTATATTCCAAACATTTGTTCTCATTACGCGTTTAGCTTTCTTGCATGTGCAGATGCTAAAGGCAAGGAGAACATGTTCGATGACAAGCTTTGGAATGAAGACACGACGTGAAGGCACTCAAAGGATAAAGATGATCGAGTTGCCGCTGACCCATCATCAACACCACAAGGATCTAAAGAACTGAAGATCAAAAGATTCACGAGCATAACTCAAAGGAGAGCTTATGTTAAGGGGGAGTTTGTTAACACACTTCCTAAATAAAATGGGGAGTTTGTTGATACACTTTCTGCTTACAAGACGTGAAGACTTTGAAGATCCTCCGACATAGAAGACATGGAAGACGAATCTCACGAGTAGCGTCCAAGGGGGAGTTTGTTGATACATGATTTGTGGACGCAACTCGGCTCGACGAGATTCGGTTTAAGTCACGACATTCCTCCGTCGTGCACTACAACAAAATGTGGGCTGAAACAACAAAGGACTTTGACCTTTGTACTTGGGCTGGAACCAAGTCGGCGAAATAAGCAAGCATGGGCCTCAACTGTTTTGGGCCAAAGCCCAAAGTCGGCGAAACTAAGATGCTGTCGACGAAACAAGTCTGTTTCGTCGACCTTGATCCAGTTTCGTCGACTGCCCTTCTGTTTCGTCGATGAGCATTGTGTTTCGCCAAGTCTGTTTCGCCATGTTCTGTTTCGTCATGATCTGTGTTGCTGTGACTATAAATAGACTCAAGACAGAACTAACACAAGACATAGGACACAAGTGAGAACCAGAGAGAACTTAGAGAGAGTTTTAGTGAGATAACCGGATATTGTATTCTCTTGTGCTTGAACTCTTCTCTTTGATATGCAAGTGTATTATTCAGTGAATCTAGGTGTCTTGTATCTCGTGTTCTTGTCGATCTCTATCTCGGTTTGCTATCTCGGTTGGATTCCGCACAACCGGGTTGGTTTATATACAAGGATTAGGCGACTAGATCCTCCCCTAGCCGGACCTACAAAAGTAGACCCCGTCTTAAAGCATGATGAACCCCGTCTTTTGATCCAAAATACATTTCCAAATAATAATTAAAATCAATATGATGAACCCCGTCTAAAAATGTAAGCTGGAAAAAAAAATTTGGCAATTTCATGTCCATTTAAAACCTGTCCAAATCAAACCAATATATATACAACAATTCGAACATTTTCGAATCAACCGAATACACATTCAATTTGGAAATAAATCAGTCAAATTACAATTATTTGCTAAATTTATAACAAACTACATTAAAATATTGACTATAGGATCCTGGCTCTTGGAGCAGCTGCAACTCTTTCTTCAGGATCCTTATTGTATGTTTGTCATGAGACTTGTGTTGAAACCTGATTTAAATAAAAACTAATCACATTCACATAAATAAATCATGAGACTTGTGTTGAAACCTGATTTAAATAAAACACAATACAAAAACGTGCGTCAGATCATGAATACAAGCTTTATTTCTGTTGAGAAAACATACCTTCCTCTGGTGGCTACTCCTTTTGCTCGTCTGTTATTATCATACCATTTTCTAAGTTTCAAGTTTGGCATCATCATCTTTTATTAAGTCTCTGGTCTCATCTTTACTCATGGAACCCTTTTCAATGCTTTCATCTTTGGGTACTTTCCTGTTCAGTCTTTTTTATAGTTTCTTCCTCAGCAACAAATGAAGTTGTAATACTGACAAGTGGGAAAATGGTTGCCTTTGAAACTTGATTGAAAATGGCAATACATACTCCTATAGCAACAATTTCCACCGCGCCAATGCAAAAGCATATATCATTTAAAAGAACACAATTCTGTTGGTAAAAACTATGCAGCCATTTATAACACAAGTTTTGTGTTCTTTGGGTACCTATATGACCAAAAAACGCGGTGTCAATCAAAGAAGCAACAACTGCCATGGCTGCAGGTAAAACAATAGTAAGTATTTCCTTTTCAAGTGAATCCATCTTGAAGCAAATGCCTCAAAGTATGAGATCCCATTTAAAAGTTCAATTTAATTACTAGAAAAACAATTTTAAAAATTGAAAATATATACCTAATATCTTTAAAAAAAGAAACAACTGGATGTTTCAATTTTCACTTCATGAGAGCTACACTACCATCTCAGCCATAATAGAAAGAAGGATTAATAGTAAAAGCTCCTATAAGAAATAAAACTTGTAAAATGCATACATGAGTGTGTGTGAAGCATTTGATCCACAATGCAGCTACATGTATTGTAGTAAAACGAAGGAATAATTCGTACAAATGGTTCGTAAGCTAACAACCAACAAAAGTTAAGGGCTAAATAGTTTCACATAAACAATTTGGAAAGAGAAAACACAACAAACGTCGAAAAGCTCAACAAGCATAAGGAATTACCAGAATTTAGAAGCCTCTATGAGAATTTAAAAAGGAATCATAGAACAATTAGATAAGGCCTATAACAAGCTCAACAACAAATGATCCTAAAGAACTCATGAAATCATATACTTATATAAAAACTAATTCACATACATAAATAAATGAATTTAGCTATAGATAAGGCCTATACAAACTTAAAAACAAATTACATAACTATAACCCTAACTTCACATAAATACAACATAAAGTAGAGTTAATAAAAGAGAAACAAACCTCACTCTCATAATATATAGCAGCCCTGGTACCTACCACAACATCAACACAAAAGTCCTAAATCAGAGATATAATACGATAAGATAGATACTGAATAAATGATGGAAAGCATCACAACAGCCTCTGTAGACGTACTGGTCATCCTTCTGCGCCGCTCTCATCATCTTCGGAAAAGCCGCAAGAGTGATCCACCGTCGTACGGAGCTCGATGTGCTGGTGTCGACATCTTCAACCACAGAATACCGTATCAGTAACCCTAGTATTTGTCTAAGTGACGCAACCGAATGGAATACACAGAGAATAGAGAGAAGGAAATGAAGGGTTGTTGTGGGAGAGAGGATGAAGAATCAGGGTTTTTTAAGAGTATATAGACGTGGTTTAGTGATAACCCCGTCTAAGGTTTCTTGAATTAGTATAAGACGGGGTTTGAGTAAAAGACGGGCTTAGCTTGAATTTTCTTGAATATTTTATGTAGTTATTGATTTTAAGACGGTGTTATTACCTGAATCTCGTCTAATGCTTCGTTTTGTAGTAGTGATGAAAGTGATTTGGAGTTCTTATACGTATACATATATTTATATTATTAACTATGTATTTGTGTAACTAATTATATACTTAAGGTGCAAGATAAATTTGACATTTATGTAATTCACCACTTATGAATGAGTGGAAGGCCTGAATGAGCTCCGATTCTATCGGCTTTGAGTACATGAGGGTAAAAGAGTTGAAAGAAGGTTAAACCGGTTTGAAAATGTTTAGATTTAGGTGAAATCAATGTTTAAACATGTTGAAATCTCTTAGATATGAGTTGTTCTTGGTGGAATGAGGTCACACTTTGAAGTTCATGAGAACCCATGATGACGTCACCCTAGAACATCCCAAATCAGGTGGATTTCATGGTTAAAAGTTGAGATTTGATGGTGAAAATGATGAAGGAGTGTGTGTAGATGATAGAAGTACAAGGTTTGAGGAAGAAACTTACAAGAATCACGAGGAATCGAGAGAAAATAGCCCAAAAGTGTGCTGGTCGAACGAGAGCTGTCACATCACTGTTCATGTGATGTGACAGGTGTTATTTATAGGTAAATGGAGGTGAAAGGCGGTGCACAAGTGACGGATCAGAGGGCAGTCCGATCGGATGGCCATCCAATCGGATGGCCATCCGATTGGATGGTCATCCGGACGGATGACCATTCGATCGAATGGTCATTCGATCGAATGGCTCCAGCGAGTTGGTTTTCGACGTTTCGTTTCGTGCGTTGAGCGTTGCGATGCGTTGCGAGTAAGCGATGCGATAGTATTAAACAAAAGTTACACAAATAACCTAACTAACATACCACAACATAAATAACCTTGCGTATCCAGTTTGCGATGAGACTGCGTTGCGATAGAGTGACGATTGCGTTTTCGATTAATCACCACAAACATAATATAAACATGCACAAGTAACACATAAATAGCACACACACGTAAAACAATATCCAGAACATGCGATTCGAGTTGTGATGCGATTGCGATGAGATTAGTGATAAAGCGATAAATAGATTAGCGATTAAACTGCGATTATTAGCATTTACTCCACATAATATAACTAAAGTACACAAATTAAAGAAATCAATTGATGAGTCAAAGAGTACAATCAATAATTAAGCAAGGAGTGACAGATCGCATTTAGCAATCTTTTCTTCCTTTGACTTTGACTTTGACTTGTACTTTGACTTCAAAGTCGTGGGTTGTTACACTATTGTGCATAAACAAAACCCTAAAAACTTACAAACCCACACCCAGAGACGATCTTGATAGATTAGCCTCCAATATTCACGATTGGTATCTTGGAATCTACAACTTTTAGTTTGTAATCTTCAATCAGGTGATACACTGGCTCCAGAAACTCCCCAATGAGCTCCTAAGTTGGTTTAGGAAGACGATTATTCGAAATTGGGGAAGAAGCCCATTAAAAACCGGTCAAACACGTAGTTATGCACATTAAACGTGAGTTAAACGAACCCGAAACGGGTTTGGGCATGTATATGGGAGTCGGTGACGCACCCCCAAAACTACCTACACGCTTGATGGTAACACCCCAATCGACGGTGGAATATGTCGGAGCGTGTTGATTGTTCATAGCACATGGTACTATTTAAAAGGTGATAATTATTTAATCATACTCAATTTAAATATTCTATACAAGTAACAAATTGTTTCAATGAAACATAATATAACATTGTCTCATTTATTTAAACTAAGTCCTTGCTTCGTACATGAATCACCGACTTGTATACGTTTCAAACTTAATTTCCTATATCATGTATATAATGAAAGGTCAACTAAAAAGTTGGTGAATAAACATAGGTTTTGACACACATGAAATAAAAAAGCAAATCATAAGTCCAACATGTAAGTTAAGCATAAATGATAAATGAATATTGCATTGATCAAACTTATGATACAATAATCAGTTTCAATACCCAAATGCCTTTGAGCGGGGGGTCAATCCTATAGCGCTATTATCTACTACCTTCGGCTTGGTATTGTTAATGATCAACGCATACTGCTAGAATCCCAAATGCTAGAGTACACAAATGCTAGAACAAGTTTAACACATAACATAACTACAAATAGGCATGAATGAATTCACTTTCTTAAATAAAAGTATTTGAATTAGAAATATGATACACCCAAAATGTAAAATGAAAAAAAGGCTACGAGTACTCATGTTAGGGTTGAATTGGGAAACAAGAAGAACAAGAGAAAGAAATGATCACAATCAACCTATCCATCTGAATGATGGATCGTTCCTTTTTATTAACCAACTTCTAACGAACTATTACATCAATTTTCACATCAGTCCTCCTACTTATCAATTGTACACATTTAGCCCTTTATCTATTTAAGTGCTAACAATACCCCTCCCATAAACTTTTTTGTCCTCAAAAAACAAAAGAGGGAAAACGCAATTTGAAATCTTCCCAATATTCCCATGTAGCTTCCGTTACTGGTAAATTCATCCAGTGAACTAGCACCTTCAATGTAGCTCGTCCTCCTCGTCTGACCAATTGTCTATCCAGAATTGCTCGTGGTTGGAGGCTAAAACGAGGAGCCGACGGACATGGACTAACTTCTGGTAGAGGCCCAATTGCTCTTTTCAACAGCGAGACATGAAACGTAGGGTGTATCTCAGCTTCTGCAGGTAAGTCTAGTTTATATGCCACACTTCCAATTTTCTGTATGATCAAATATGGCCCAAAATAGCGTGGTGATAATTTCCGATTGTGATGTTGTTTCAATGAAGACTGGGCAAAGGGGTGTAATTTAACATACACCCAATCACCTGGTTTGAATTGCCTATCAATTCGGTGATTATCCGCCATTTGTTTCATTCGGTTTCGAGCTGTAGCTACATGACTTTTAAGCTTGACTATCATTGCCTCTCTGTCCCTATGGACTTCCTCTACTGCCTCCAATGCAGTATCACCCGGAATAAATGGAATATGCAGGTTTGGTTTTACTCCATATAATGCTTCATGAGGGGTCATCTTTATGGAAGAGTGCCATGAAGTATTGTACCACCATTGACTCAAAGGTAACCACTTGAGCCAGGATAAAGGATCTTCCATACACATGCTTCTTAAGTAGGATTCCAAACAGCGATTTAGAACTTCTGTCTGCCCATCGGATTGAGGATGATAAGCGGTTGAGAGAGCTAATTGTACCCCGTGCAATCTCATAAATTCCTGCCAAAAGCCACTTAGAAATACCGGATCCCTATCGCTCACAATTGTTGAGGGACAACCATGTAACTTGAAAATGTTGTCCATGAAAACTTTAGCCACATCTACTGCTGTAAAAGGGTGTTTTAGTGCTAAGAAATGGCCGTATTTAGTCATCCTGTCAACCACCACGAGGATGGTATCTTTACCCTGAACCTTGGGAAGGCCAGAAATAAAGTCCAACGAAATGTCACTGAAAATAGATTGTGGGACCGGTAGAGGCTGCAATAAACCAGGAGTGTTGTGCGTTTCATATTTGGACTTCTGACAGACTGCACATTCTTTCACAAACCGGTGAACATCTTTTGAACAACCCTTCAAATAAAACATTTCTTTCAGTTTGGCTAAAGTAGGTTTAAACCCGGAGTGACCACCTATGGAAGAAGAATGACACAATTTCAGCAACTCCAATCTTAGAGTCATATCTTTAGGAACCCAGAGCTTAGTTTTTCTTCGTAAAACCTGACCATCCCATGAAAAATGTTTAACAGTTTTGCCTTGTTTTAATTGAACAATCAATTGTTGACAGTCAACATCAGCTGCCCACGCTTCTAGAAACTTTGGCCATAATAATGGGTCAATGGTGCTACAACCCATTTGCAGTAATGCCATGCCTGAAACTCTGAAGGGAGCATCTGCTACTAAATTTTCAGACCCTTTTATGTAAGTAATTTCATAACTGTAGCTCATCAATTTCGATAACCACTTCTGTTGTAATGGGGTCACAATTTTCTGATCCAGCAGATGTTTAAGACTTTGCTGATCAATCTTAATGACGAAATGTTTCATGATCAAATAGTGATGCCACTGTTTGATTGCCATTAAAATGGCCAACAACTCTTTGTCATACACTGATAGGGCCTGTTGTTTTGTGGACAATGCTTTACTGATAAAAGCTAGCTGGTGCCCCTCTTGCATGAGAACCGCTCCCAATCCTTTTGCTGAAGCATCTGTCTCAATCACAAACGTCTTGTTAAAATATGGTAATGCTAATACGGGACGATTACTCAGAACCTTTTTGAATGTATCGAATGCTGCTTGCTTAGTTTCATCCCAATGGAAGCCTTCTTTTTTTAGTAAATCAGTTAGAGGTTTAGCTAAGACCCCGAATTCCTTTATGAATCTTCTGTAGTAACCTGCGAGTCCAAGAAACCCTCGAAGTTGCTTTACATTTGTAGGGGTCGGCCATTGTTGAATAGAAACAATCTTTTGAGGATCTGTAGCCACCCCAGCTGCAGAGATATTATGCCCCAAATATTCAACTCTGAACTCGGCAAACATACAATTTGACTTCTTGGCTTTTAAAGTATGTTCTCTCATGAGGGATAACACTCGATGTAAATCTTTTAAATGTTGCTGGAAATTTGAACTGTATACCAATATGTCGTCAAAAAAAAAAACCAATGCACATCTTCTCAACACTGGTTTGAAAATGGTATTCATTAGAGACTGAAATGTAGCCGGCGCATTAGTAAGACCAAAAGGGAGTACCAAAAATTCATAATGACTCTGATGCGTCTTGAAGGTTGTTTTATGAATATCTGATTCATACATCCTGACTTGATGATAACCTGAACGCAGGTCTAATTTCGAAAAAATGACTGCCCCATGTAACTCTTCCAGCAGTTCTTCAATCAATGGAATAGGGAATACATCTTTGACAGTAGCATCATTCAAACGCCTGTAGTCCACACACATTCGCCACGTGGCATCTTTTTTCTTTACAAGGACTACCGGAAATGGCAACAAAATTGAAACCACTTTGCGCCCAGAAGTGGCAAAAGTGACCAAACATCAGTGACCATTTTAGTAGTTTACTCTATTATTAATTTAAGATATTTTAAATAACCAAATTATTTATCACCAAAACCAAACTTTTTATTAACATATTATTTATTTTTATTTTCATTATTAAAAAATTATTATATCGATTTTATTACATAATTTTTTAAAAATTGTATATAACTTTCAATATTACTTTATATATAAAACTAGATGGAAGCACCCGCCGCGATGCGGCCGGGAGGCTTAGAAATCAAGACGTAAGCATAATCGCTATAAAGTGTTATTCAACGGTACGGCGTTTATGTGTATAAACGAACTCCTTAATTGATGACATTTTGAATAGACCATCCATATGAAATATAACAAATGAAAACATAGGCAAAAATACATGCCATATGTGCAGAAATAGGTGAAGAAACATCCTTCTTTATCAAAAATCCAAATCACATCTAATTATCCTCCAACTTAACTTAATTGGAAAATGTAAAAGATCTTTAAGTGATGAAACATAGAAATAAACCTAGTGGACGTAAAAGATTTTAAGTTATGAAAATACAGACAAACCTAGTGGACATTTAGTGTTGGTTATTGTAGTTATGGTATAGGTGATGAGAATGCAACTCTACAACTGGGCTAAATACCAATGGTGATATCAAAACTCAATGCTACAGTAGCAGCCCAATGACATTCTTGTTTCTTTAATAGCAAAAAGGAACTTTATACATCAAAACAAACCCAACTTAGCAAGGAACTAAGTGAGGCTGGAAAAAACAGCAGGGAACAAAAACAACCAGCAGACATAAAGAAAGATTCTACAAAACAAAGCCTTGGAAACTCTTCCAGTTCTCCCAAGATAAGCTTAACACTCTAGACCTATTCCTCAACAATTCTGCTGCAGGTCATACTGCCTATAAAAATAACACGCAAATAACTTAATATCTTTTTTTGCAACATTAAATGACTAACTGCTGGTATGCAATAATAAGCCAGGTAAAAGGTTTAAAGTCGAGTAACTACTTTGTTTTCCCACTCGATTAAGAGTAGGGGTTTAGCACTTTAGCTACGTGGTTTAGTTTAAATGGGTCCAGGTCGCTTTAGAGTCGAACTCCATGGACACATTTAGCTAAATAAGTTGAACCCGCTAGGTCAACCCGTTTAACCTATTCTTTAAATTCGACCCGCTAACTCATGAACACAAGTCAGTTAAGACCTCTATAATCAAGTGTTTTGAACCCTAAACTTTTGGAAAATTAAAATTTAAGAGCATGATTTAATTGTTAGTAATCTATAAAGGTTAAATTTGCATACGTACGATACTACCATGACTTCACTGTTTGGTTCAAGATACTAAAGAGACGACAAATTTTCACCAATCGAGGGCTGTAAGTCTTTATAACTGCTTATCTGCAACCATCATGTAAAATAGTTATAATAATAATATAATATATGAAAGGAAGATAAGAACAATTAAAAAGCATAGCAAGAGACAGTAGCTTCCTCAGGTGTCTAGTCATACAGAAGGACAGTTTACACAAAGTAGATATCTTATCGATTGACTTTACCAAAAAAAGAATTATCAAACTTGTGTGTATTTTTATTTAACTTGGCATACTTTGATAAAAGAATTTCTGCAGGTTGGAAACTTTAAAAGCTTACAAATGTAGTAAAAACATTGCAAATGTAAATGCATATAATTAAACTAAAGTGTTACCCTTTCGCTATGTTTTCCAGGTCCTATCCGGATATATTTGCAACCTGGGCTAACCCGACCGCCATATTTCCACTTCCTTAATATCTTTAATTGATGACATTTCAAACCCTGTTTAGAAGAATTTTAAAAACATAAATTTAACTATGTTCTAATATTGGCGTGACTGTGTTCAGAAGCATTACCACTGCTGATTATGTTGAATGATTTCTACTAATCTTCCAAATTCCCATGTACTGACCTAAATTACCAAGGATTACTGGATTATAAGCCGAACACATGAGTAACAATGAAGATCACAAGTTAATCATGTAAATGTTATTCCTTTCAAAGAGAAACCTTTCTTCACAAAACAACCAATGATTTCACCAACCTAAACAAAATCAAACACAATCACAACCCTAGTATAATATAATATTAACAAATTATAACACACCTGAGAGAGTGAGAGAGATTTGGAGTGGTGGACGGCTGCAAAAGTGGCGCATACACGGCGCTGCAGCGGTGGACGGTCGGAGGTGGAAACGGTTGCCGGCTGTACACCGGAGAGGATTGAGGCAGGGTATCTGATGAAAGTTATGCGTTGACGCTTTTTGTATCTTACTTCAACCCTAGCTCTCCACTACCAACACAACCCCAATCGGAACCCTAAACTACCCAACCACTACCTTCACCGTCGGCCTTCCAACTATTACAGCCAACAACTGCACCGACTCTTTCTGTCTCTAATACCAACTATTCTTTCTCTCTTTCAAATTTTCGTTCTCCGTTGCGACGTGTACTTGAGGCAGAGAGGAGGTAGACACGTTGCTCACACATGCCGGAGCCGAATGGCCAGTAGGAGGCAATGGACAAGCACCTTCACCATCGCACTTCTCTCTAACTCTAACTCTGTCTCTATCTCTCTCTAGGGTTTGGTATGGGTAAAATGAAAACAAAAGAAGAAAAAAGGTAGATGCAGCAGGAGATGGCAAAATCATGCATCAACAATTTGTACGTACAACATCACAAAGCATAAACCACAAACTAAGCACAATATACAACCTCTTATGCCTAGAAATGTTAAAAATTGGCTAAATTGCACTTTTCGTCCTTTATGTTTCAGGGTTTTTGCAGGCGCTGTCCTTTAAGTTTAAAAATTACACTCTATGTCCTTTATGTTTGCAACCTATAACAGGCGGTGTCCTTTCTCATAAACCCAGTTAACTTTTTATGTTAAAACCCCTGACCTTAACAGCAAGGACCATATGTGTAACTTTGTAAACATGAGGGACCTTTAATGTTAAAACCCCACTTCTTCTCCGGCCATCTTCTCCGGCCTTCTTCTCCGGCCATCTTCTCCGGCCTTCTTCTCCGGCCATCTTCTCCGGCCATCTTCTCCGGCCTTCTTCTCCGGCCAAGATCTGAAATAATGACCATACCACTCCACCATATGCTTTACAGTTGACCAACCTAGTTATTTTATAATTATAAAGTCATAATACGTGTAAAATTATATTTCAAAAGTGCCGCCAAATTCTTGGCGACCAGCATGGAAACCAGCAATCAAGTTCTATTGATTGATTCGATTACGATACGTCTCCGCGTTGCCGTTTTTATATCAATCAAGAACTGAGACGAAATCCCATCCCCATCCATCACAGTTTAAAAAAAACCCGTCGATCCTCTATGTAATCAAAGCCTTGAACCTCCTCTAGTTTGTTTACCACGACCCTCTCCACTCCCAATCAATTTCAGACATCGACGAGACACGAAAGTTCGTCGGAAAACCCAAGCATCGCCGGAAAACAATCTCAAGTTCATGTCTTTTGTCGTTTCGCGGGCGGGTTGATCTGATCCTTGTTCTTGTTCGGTTTTAAAAGAAGAACACGTCGGAGTTTGCATCGGAAACAACCATAAGACTCCCTACCCCTTTACTGTTTCGTATAACAGTTTACGTTATTTCTAGAAGAAGATATCAGAGGATCACTTCGGAGTTGTTACGTCGGAACCAACTCGGCTCGTTCGGTATACTTTCCTTACTTTTTTCTCGTTCACTCCATTATGATGACTAAACGTCTTTAATCCTCTTGTGAACTATTGTTTAAATTGCATCTAAAATCAAAGGAAAGGTCCTGCAAGTTAGTAATGAGTATAAATATATAACAGTCTTGTTCGTTGATTTTATTAAATGAAGGTGGTTGCTATATAATTTACATAGAATGCAATGATAAAAAGAACCAGATCTTGGCCGGAGAAGATGGCCGGTGAAGATGGCCGGAGAAGAAGGCCGGAGAAGATTGGCGGAGAAGAAGGCCGGAGAAGAAGTGGGGTTTTAACATTAAAGGTCCCTCATGTTTACAAAGTTACACATATGGTCCCTGCTGTTAAGGTGAGGGGTTTTAACATAAAAAAGTTAACTGGGTTTATGAGAAAGGACACCGCCTGTTATAGGTTGCAAACATAAAGGACATAGAGTGTAATTTTAAACTTAAAAGACAGCGCCTACAAAAACACTGAAACATAAAGGACGAAAAGTGCAATTTAGCCTTAAAAATTAGAGTATTAGCACTTCTCTCTAACTCTAACTCTGTCTATATCTCTCTCTAGGGTTTGGTATGGGTAAAATGAAAACAAAAGAAGAAAAAAGGTAGATGTGGCAGGAGATGGCAAAATCGTGCGTCAACAATTTGTACGTACAACATCACAAAGCATAAACCACAAACTAAGCACAATATACAACCTCTTATGCCTAGAAATGTTAAAAATTAGAGTATTATATAATTAGATTTATTACGGGTTTTTTAAATATAATTTATATTTTATCACTCAAATGGCTGATTATTTGCTTCTTGAATAGCATGTTTGACTACTGTTTCTCCTTTTCAATAATCATCTCCTCAATCACCATATCTGTCGCGTACCGAGTATATTCATTAGTTTTTTAAAATATATTTTTCTTTATTTGGTATATAAAATTATATTTATTCAAGCCGTGCAATACACAGGGGTTTTTAAAGATGTAACTTTTTTTATTATTTGGTGGGCTATTAGATTTTATCATCCCCAACTATTAGCTATTGGCCGCTGTCATCTCCAACTAACACTTTGACGTCCGTCACCCCAACTTAACATTTAGTATGTTTTATCACCACGCCGTTAACTAATCACTAACTTTTCATCATGTTACTATACTTTTAGGGGTGTCATAGGGATCTTAGGAAGGTTTTAGGGATATTAGGACACCCCCAAAAAGTAACATGATCAAAAGTTAGTGATCAGTTAACAGTTAACGATATGGTGACAAAACACACTAAGTGTTAAGTTGGTGGTTGCGTGCCTCAAAGTGATAGTTGAGTGTGGCAGCGGCCAATAGCCAATAGTTTGAGGTGATAAAATCCAATAACCCTTATTTGGTAAACAATATTCTGTTTATTCAACCCGTGCAATACATGTGGTTTTAAAGATATAACTTTTCTTATTTTTTGGTATATAAAATTACATTTATTCAACCCGTACAATATGGTTCTTATAAATATAATTTTTTATTACTTAATATTTAAAAATGATATTTATTCAACACGTGCAATAAAGGAGGTTTTAAAGATATATTATTTTATTATTTAATATATAAAATTCAATTATTCAACCCGTGTAATACACGGGGTTAAAACCTAGTATATATATATATATATATATATATATATATATATATATATATATATATAGGAAAAAGATCCGTTAGGAACCACCCTTTATTGGGAGAACCACTATGAACACAACCAAAAATGTCTAAAAATAGCTAAAATACACACAAAAACAAAATTTTAAATATTTTTTATAAAAAAATCGCTACTGTTAGTAGCCAAAAATTTTAAAAAAAAAAAATTGTTTTTGCTACTAAAAGTAGCGATTTTTAACATAAAAAATATTAAAAAAAAATTAGATTTTTTTTGAATTTTTTAGATTTTTTTAAAATTTTTTTAGGTTTTTGGGGGTTTAGTTTTTAGCATTTTAGCTTGAGGGGGGGGGGGTTAGATTTTTTTTTTTTTTTGGGGGGGGGGGGGTGGGGGTTAGTTTTTTTTTAGGTTTTTTTTTAGCTATTTTAGATTGTCTTCACATTGGTTCTCGCGGTTCTCGCAATAAAGGTGGTTCTCGCATGAACCTTACCCTATATATATATATATATATATATATATATATATATATATATATATATATATATATATATATAGGGGATGGTTCAAATGAAAACCACTTTTATTGTGAAAACTCGAAAACTAACTAAAAAAGCCTAAAAAAACCTAAAAAACATACAAAAAAATTTTTTTTTTTTTTTTACAATTTTTTTTAGAAAAATCGCTACTTTTTATATATGGAAAAAAATTTCAAAAAAAAAAAATTTTTTTTTGGTTGTACTGCACATGTGCACTAATACGGAAAGCCTAAACCACTTAACCCACCCCCCACCGACACCCCCCAAAAACCTAAACCCCCCCCCCCAAAACCTAAATTCACCCTCCAACCAAAAGCCTAACCCCCCCCCCCCCCAAAAAAAAAAAAAACCTAAACCCCCCCACCCCCCACCCTCCCGAAAACCTAAAACTAAACCCTAAACATGAACCCGAAAAAAACCTACCCCCCCCACCCCCACCCCCCAAAAACCTAAACCCCCTCCCCCACACCCAAAAACCTAATCCTAAACCTCCAAAAAAACTAACCCTAAAAGCTAAACTAGAATAAAAAACTAATTTTAAGCATGTAATGCACATTGTAGTACATGTTATATTGCACATGTGCACTACTATAATAATAGTATTGAAAACAAGACGACACCATAAATCTTTTTTTATGTCATAAAAAATATGCTCGAATATACTTGAATGAAAGATAAGAAAATTTGTGATCTTATGGTGTCATTTTTGTTTTAAAATGATAACGTATGGAGAAATGAGAAATGTTTGAAAAGTTATATATTTTTTGTTCCAATTTTACCCCTCCTTCATTAAAAGTCTTCCCTCCCTCCTTTTTAGTGGGTTTTAGTTAGTTTTCTAGTTTTCACAATAACTAGTGGTTTTCATTTGAACATTCCCCTATATATATATATATAGGGGATGGTTCAAATGAAAACCACTTTTATTGTGAAAACTCGAAAACTAACTAAAAAAAGCCTAAAAAACACACAAAAAAAATTTTTTTTTTTCAATTTTTTTTTTATAAAAATCGCTAGTTTTTATATATAAAAAAAAACTTTTTTTCAAAAAAAAAAAAAAAAATTGTGTAGTGCACATGTGTAATAATACACATGTATAGTACACATACATATGTGCAGTATTACACATGTGCACTACACAAAAAAACTATTTTTTTTTTTTTGAAAATTTTTTTTTTATATTAAAAAACCTGCGAAATTTTGATTGCAAAAAAAAAATTAAAAAAAAAAATTTGTATGTTTTTTTGGCTTTTTTTAATTAGTTTTTGAGTTTTCACAATAACTAGTGGTTTTCATTTGAACCTTCCCCTATATATATATATATATATATATATATATATATATATATATATATATATATATATATATATATATATATATATGGGGAAAGATAAATCGAAAACCCATGTGAGTTGAGAAAACCCAAATAAACCCTATGTAACATTTTTATTTTTTTCTAAAAAAAATAGGGAATGTAATATATGTGTACACGGACCTATTTATGAAAAAAAAAATTTAAAAACGCTTACTAATTTTTTTTTAAAAAAATGTTGAAAATTTGTATGTTACATTTTTTTTTGGACATATATATTATGTAACCTGAAATTTGTAACATTTTTTTAAAAAAAACTACTTGGTGTTTTTTTGTGTTTCTTTTTTAAAAATGTTCAAATATATGTATATTACATTTCCTATTTTTTTTAGAAATGTTTCTTGAGTTTACATGGGTTTTTTACAAAGGTTTTCTGAGTTTTCTCAACTCAAGTGGGTTTTCGATTTATCCTTCCCTATATATATATAATTATTTTATGTTATCATTTTCTTTGAGGTTTATGTGTGTTTCGACTAGGGTTGTCTAAAAAACTCATGGCCCATGGCTCACTCAAATGTAGTACGGGAAAAGCTCGTTTGATGTGACTTGGCTCGGTTTGTAACGAGCTAGGCCGGCTTGGTTTGGATCGCTCGTTAGTTCGTCTATGTTTGATTATGATTATTTTACCGTTAATTTATTATAAAAAAAAATAGTTATTATTTGCAGGTATTTAGGTGGACACCTAGATATCCATAACATATTTGTTTGTTGTTTAGGAGTTAATTAATGTATATTGTATTTCATTTAAATTTGAAATTTATTTTGTATGTACTTGAACTTGATTTTGGTTTGTTGAACTTATTTTGAATATATATTTTCTTTTGAATTATTAAATGATATTTTAAACTATCGAGTTTTGGCAGATATGTATAATTTTTTTTTGGCCAACCAAGCTAAGCCAAACTAGCTCGGTTAAAATGCAAACCGAATTCGTGTGTAAATTTTCAGCTCAGTTTCAAATCTAAACGTAGCCAAACTTGCCGTTGCTCCACTAATGATTATGACCAACCCTAGTCTCGACACTGCCTACGAAAATTTAAAAATTAATAAAAAGGAAAGAAAGATTGAAAGAAAAGAAAAGAAGGGTTTGTCTACATTTTTCATGATCATATTAGAAACAGCAAAGGGAAGACTCTCGAACCAACCAGGTGTGCAAAGAACCTTAACGTAGCTAAATAAAATCTATTTTTTTATTATTATTATTTTACAAAAGAGGATACATCCAGCACATTCTGGAAATTAAGCGTTTTCCCTTATAAAAACCAGCCTGCTCGACTCACCCTTCATCAATTGAATTCAAGATAAAACCGCTACTTTCTTTTCTTCAAAACACTTTCAAACTTACTCTGCTTTCTGTTTTCTTGGGTGATCAAAAATATGTCTGGAAAAGGTGAAGGACCAGCGATCGGTATTGATCTGGGAACCACATACTCGTGTGTGGGGGTGTGGCAACATGATCGAGTTGAGATCATTGCTAATGATCAAGGCAACAGGACCACTCCTTCTTATGTTGCTTTTACGGATACCGAGCGTCTGATAGGGGATGCTGCTAAGAATCAGGTCGCCATGAATCCTACCAACACTGTTTTCGGTACGCCCCCCTCACTTTCTTTCTTTTCTTTTCTTTAAATCTATATATTCAAGTTACACATTTCTTAATTATATGATTTTTGCAGATGCTAAACGTTTGATTGGAAGAAGATTCTCTGATCCGTCAGTGCAGAGTGACATGAAGCACTGGCCGTTCAAAGTCGTCCCCGGAGCAGGTGACAAACCCATGATTGTAGTCTCACACAAAGGCGAAGAGAAACAATTCTCTGCTGAAGAAATATCCTCCATGGTGTTGAACAAGATGAAAGAAATCGCCGAAGCCTACCTCGGCACCACCATAAAAAACGCGGTGGTCACCGTCCCTGCCTACTTCAACGACTCCCAGCGTCAAGCCACCAAGGACGCCGGTGTCATCTCTGGGCTGAATGTGATGAGAATCATCAACGAGCCCACTGCGGCTGCTATCGCGTATGGGCTGGACAAGAAGGCGTCCAGTGTGGGCGAGAAGAACGTCCTGATTTTCGACTTGGGTGGTGGCACTTTTGATGTCTCTCTGCTTACAATTGAGGAAGGTATATTCGAGGTGAAGTCTACTGCCGGAGACACGCATTTGGGAGGTGAAGATTTTGATAACAGGATGGTTAACCACTTTGTTCAGGAGTTTAAACGAAAGAACAAGAAGGATATCAGTGGGAATCCAAGAGCTTTGAGGAGGTTGAGAACTGCCTGTGAAAGAGCTAAAAGGACTCTTTCGTCCACTGCTCAAACCACCATCGAAATCGATTCTCTTTACGAGGGAATCGACTTCTACTCCACGATTACACGTGCAAGATTCGAGGAACTGAACATGGATTTGTTCAGGATGTGTATGGAGCCGGTGGAGAAGTGTCTGAGAGATGCTAAGATGGATAAAAGCAACGTTCATGATGTGGTTCTTGTTGGCGGTTCCACTCGTATCCCCAAAGTTCAACAGTTGTTACAAGATTTCTTCAACGGGAAAGAGCTCTGCAAGAGCATTAACCCTGATGAGGCAGTGGCGTATGGTGCGGCGGTTCAAGCGGCTATTTTGAGCGGCGAAGGCAATCAGAAGGTTCAAGACCTGCTGTTGTTGGATGTGACACCTCTGTCTCTGGGACTGGAGACCGCGGGTGGTGTTATGACGGTGTTGATACCGCGAAACACCACCATTCCCACCAAGAAAGAGCAGGTGTTCTCGACCTATTCGGACAATCAACCCGGGGTTTTGATCCAGGTTTACGAGGGTGAAAGAACACGAACCAAGGATAACAATTTGCTTGGGAAATTCGAGCTGTCCGGGATCCCACCAGCTCCTCGTGGAGTTCCACAAATCAATGTCTGTTTCGACATTGATGCTAACGGGATCTTGAACGTGTCTGCAGAGGACAAAACCACAGGGCAGAAGAACAAGATCACGATTACAAACGACAAAGGCAGGCTGTCGAAAGAGGAGATCGAGAAGATGGTTCAGGAGGCGGAGAAATACAAAGCCGAGGATGAAGAACACAAAAAGAAAGTCGAAGCAAAGAATGCGTTGGAGAATTACGCGTATAACATGAGAAACACCATAAAGGATGAGAAGATAAGCTCGAAGCTGCCTGTGGATGACAAGAAGAAGGTGGAAGATGCGGTGGAGGCAGCGATCCAGTGGCTCGATGGGAATCAATTGGCGGAGGTTGAAGAGTTTGAGGACAAGATGAAGGAGCTTGAAGGGATATGCAACCCGATTATTGCAAAGATGTATCAGGGCGGTGCTGGTGGGCCGGATATGGGTGGCGGTATGGATGAGGACGGTCCTTCAGCCGGCGGTTCAAGCGGTGGTGCCGGACCAAAGATTGAGGAAGTGGATTAAGGTGTGATTTGTGGTTTTATGGCCTATAACAGAATGTGGTTGTGTGGTAGTTGTGGAATTATGCAGCCGTTTAAATAAGTTACTGAGGGATTATGTTGTTTCAAGCAAATCAGTCAAGCCTGTTGTTATCTGTAATTTTGTAATTTGAATATTATAAAAGAAAAAGAGTTATTTAGAAAAACATCCTTAAAAATGTTTGTTGCATTGTTTTGAGATGTTTGGTTAAAATTCCAAGCTGGTAACAACTTATTTAGTTATGAGTAAACTGAAAAGAAAAACTGAGGATAGTGTAAATATGGAAGTTAAAAGGTAAACTGAGGATCATGTTCCATTTGAAGTGTTTAATGAACAAGGGAAATTAAGAAGAAAGCGCAGCTAACTGTTATTTTCTCGAAAATAGAACTAGAACGATGTGGTAATTTTATGAACTTTTCGCTCAATAGTGTTATGTATGTATGTAGCTTTTGTATAGAAATTTTTGGGTATATACGTTTGACCCCCGGTTCTATAGATATTTTTGGGTATATACGTTTTTGACTCTCTGTCGGAAATCTCAAGCTTCGCCACTGCACACAAACTGCCGCTACAATGAAAGCATCAAGATAGGAGATCATCTGACAAAAAAACAATGGTTATTTCATATACAACGTCCACACCAAGCTCGAGATTTTCCAAGTAAGGCCAACTTACATGACATGATCGCCTCAGAAGAAATTTGCATCAAAGGGGAGGACACTTGCATGGGCTTCTGGTAATTTTATGTCGATCAAGGAGGCCTAGCGTCAACATAAAAGGGTGAAAGGTGCAATGAAGACTGTAAATGCAAACGCCAAACTATTGCATGGAAAAGCCCAAAATTTCCTAAGCCAAAATTAGTGAAGGGACAGGTACCATACATTTTATATACAACTAGGGGTTTACCCCGCGTGCTTTGCGACGCGCTTCATGGTCTTTGTCTGTTTTTAAATGAATCCGGTACTTTAATATGATTATCAACATAAGTCACCAAGAGCAGCTAAATAGTGTCATTTGCGAGGAACATGATTTATTAAGTGCAGCCAAGTACACCAGTTTGCATATCAATTGCCAACATGACAACCCTTTCATTTATTATATGATGTAAACATGCATTACTTGGTTATCATTTGTTCTTAAACTCATCCAATATAGGAACATATGTAGAGTCATGACTCTTTTGAGCAAAAATGTGACAACCCGTAATTTCAAGGTACAAATCGTTCGTTTTCACATTTATAAATTAATTATATACTTATCTTATTTATAAAAAAACGAATGAACTTGTGTCGACTTATAACACTAAACAAAACCATTAAGCAAAAACCAAAATGTGGCCCGACTAGAACCCACATCGGCTCAACATACTTTCGGCCCAAACCTCTTTATTATCGGCCCATATGCAAACCCCACACTCGAAATCCTAATCTAATAAATCATATAAGCATCGCGACAAGTTAGTATGTCATATATTTAATGCTTCGAACGTTGATTGAATAATATGATATCATCATAATAATAAAGAAAAACAAATATGCTACTTCCATAACCTTGTGATCTGGAACTACCGTTCAAAGTTAATGAAATCGTGTCCCGATCAATATCTTCTAATAATAATTAAAATCTTAAGATAAGAAAACTAATCAATTAATATTAATATTTAGTAGTAAAACAAATTATACCTGTGACCTTGTTGAGATTTTTGTACTGTCATCAGATCATCCATTCAAAATCCCTATCACTTAAATTCTGTTCAACTGAATCACGAGAAATCGGCTAGTAAATCCTTTAGATCGTTAGCTTAATCAACCCACGCACCACCGTAAAGAAATCCCTGAGGTTAGGTATGTTTTGCTATGGATGTTTGAGCGTGCGTACGATTAAACAATTGCGGTAACAAGTTAAATATAAAAATAAGTACGACTAAAAGGGCGCATGGGTTTAAAAAGGATAAAAACGTATTGGTTGAGACTAAAAGGGCGCATGGGTTTAAAAAGGATAAAAACGTACTCACAATCACGGTTGATATATCATCAGCTCTTCCCTAGTTCAAACGTATTGTTGTTAAAATTTGTTCAATACTTTTAAAATAAATATATATGGGTTAAATTCCCGGATAGTCCCTGTGGTTTGCCTTTTTTTCACCTTTAGTTCCTAACTTTCTAAAATTACAGCTATAGTCCCCAACTTTTACAATTTCGTTCCCAGATAGTCCCTGACGCGAATGAGAGTTAGTTTTCTCAGTTAAGTTGGTGTGAAATGACTATAATGCCCTTGCTATTTGATGAGGATATGTCCTTGGTCGGACCGAATGTCTAGGGAACACAAAACCGAACCGAATGCTCAGAGAAACTGTCGCACCTAGCACCATAGATGGAACGACCCAACCCCCCGGTCCGGCGTAACTAACTGGGGGCCCACAACTCTAACTGCCATGACAGTGACTGGTCCGACACTAACTAACTCGCCACGTCAGCATATTCAAAAACTATAAATACCCCGCCAAGACTTCCAACAAAGGGTAATCGCTACTTTCTCTCTCTAAACTCTCCCTCTCTCTCTCCCTGACTTACTCTCTCCTATCAGATACTTATTTTCACGCCCGAGCTTGGTCACAGAGAGGCCCCCCTCCCTGTGACGAGGCTA
The DNA here is from genome assembly GCF_002127325.2 of Helianthus annuus. NCBI lineage: Eukaryota > Viridiplantae > Streptophyta > Magnoliopsida > Asterales > Asteraceae > Helianthus > Helianthus annuus. The sequence goes on along the minus strand of NC_035437.2, from coordinate 12,578,932 downwards.
ACGGTGTGTTTTCTTCCTTGTGATCTTGCAGGTTCTTGCTTGGTCATCTGAAGCTCTGCTCATACTAGGTCGTACCAACTGGTTTTTGAGTCTTCAGTGGCGCCATCCCCTCGAATTCACACAATTCGCTTTATTAATTCTGTTCATTCGAAATTATGGAATCAACAACAGCAGCCTCCACAAGCACTTTCCCGTCCTATAGCGACATCTGGGAAGGAAGTGTTGCACCTCTAACAACTGTTCCTACAGCAGTTGCCACTTTTGCTGTTATGGCAGGATCAGCAACAGTACCTCCACCCGCAAGTTCTGCAATCGCGAGCTCTGTCACCACGTTATCTGTTACTGCTCCAGTTGTCACGCCGTTGCCTAATTTCGACAACGTTTTCCTTATGCGGAATGCCGACTTACTGCGGCAGCTACAGCAGCAGCAACGAGAAGAAATGTTGCTGAGTCTCCGAGCGAACTTGTTCAGCAGTGTCTATCCAGGGGCTAATCTCGTCTCCGTCGGAGCTTTCACCTCTGTATCTATGGTAAGTTCTATAATCTCCACTCCCATAACATGTGTTGCACAATTTTCCTCGTTTACGAGCGCTCCGATAAATAACGGTCTCAATGACCTGTTTCGCCAGGGATCTATGGGTCTAAACCCTCAGGATCAGGAGCTGATCATGCCATATCATCCTACGTCTATGACTTCTCAGTCGAAATTCACGTTAAGGATCGTTAACGCACCGCTCCCGGAAAAATTAAAGATGCCCCCAACGTTAAAATTTTATGATGGCACGTCCGACCTGGACGATCACATGTTTGCCTTCGCCGGAGCAGCTAAAGTCGAACAATGGCCCATGTCAGCATGGTGTCACATGTTTGCTCAGACTCTTACTGGGTCAGCAAGGGTATGGTTCGACGGTTTACCAGAAGGATCGATTGATCACTTTGAAGACTTCCGGTGTATGTTTTTGCAAAACTTCTGTCAGCAGCGTCGCTGCAAGAATGACATCACCAAAGTTCACCACATAAAACGCCGCGATGGAGAGTCTGTAGAAGATTTCATTGATCGTTTCAATCTAGAGAGCATGCAGATAAGTGGGGCGGTTGATCAGCTCCGTGTCTTAGGATTTTGTCACGGAGTCCGAAATAACCAGCTCGTGGAAAAACTCCATGAAGATCTTCCGAAAACTATGGAAACACTTATGGAACGAGCCCAAGCCTTTGTCCGAGGAAAAAGCGCCTGCAGTCAACCGAATGAAACAGCTGCAAAGAATGCCAAGCTCCGGACCACTCATCTTCCGGTAATACGCATTGTAAAGACTGCAAAAATGTCCCTAAACGACCCGTAAGTGAAAACCCGGACCCTCGAAACCCTAACTTACATCAAAAATCAAGAAAACAAAAAATATGGTCCTCTCGCGGGCCGCGTAAACCATAAGCAGCCTTTACGCGGGCCGCGTCAACCTTAAGTTGACCAGATAAGCATTGCCGGACCACGTGTTGACCATCTGGCACCCCTACTCGTACCCCAGCCCTACACGTAGACTAGGTGGCCACGCGGGCCACGTAAACCCTTATTAAATCTTACGCGGGCCGCGTAAAACCCAAATTCAGGCTATAAATAGCCTGTGCGTGGGACTTTCATTCTGTGTCGAAAACTTTTCTCAAAAACGAAGCACACTGCCTAATTTCGAAGATTAAGGTATTGAAACACTGCCACGATACCGGGTGTTAACTCGATCGCTATTACGATTCGATGTCCGATCGATTGAAACTATCCAATGGATGTTTAAGTGTTGCCCACATTAGGGTTATACTTTGTCATTCGTCGTCAATTCGATGGATGTTAAGTATCGCACTTTGTCATTCGTTGTGAGGGTTTTATCTCGTGAGTTATCATAAATGCTGTATTAGTTACTAACCTAGTTCGTGTGCATTGTTGTTTAAACTAGGTTATCAGGCTTATCAGTAGGCTAAACTTTGCCCGTATAAACTTGCAATGTGAATCATTCACTTTTTATCAATAGTATTTTCAAGTACTCCAATTATTTTCAAAGTTATAATTACAGGGATTAAGTCATGGTTATCTTGAATCACTGGCTAGTGGGGTATTGTGCACATTACTAATTTCTCACAGTTAGGCTAATCAATCCTAACAGTGATAATCATCACTACTTGGGTGAAAGGACCCAATAGTGGTATGACCATCGTCACACGGCCGTGACACGGCGCCAGATAAAAATAAGATAAAGGCCATTGTAATCGCTCTTATGCTGTAAGTAATAGCTATGAGTCGTTTTATTAAAATTGAATGATTCACCAGTATTTCCCCGCTGACAAAATATTTTTTTAAAACATGTTTCAGGCGACCTCCTGTGAATCAAGGAAAAAGTGCTACGGAGCACTAATTAAGCTTGAAGTGGTGGCTCAGTAAATAAACAAAAACATGTTTTGTAAATCAGGGAATTTCCTCGGGAAATTCCTCTATTGTAAATTACGGGGTTCATCCCAAGTGATGAAATAAAATAATCGGTCATTTTCTAGTTTAAAAGATCCTGTTGAAATCTTCCGCTGCCAAATCAATTAATAAATACCATGGGTTTTTCTGCCCCGCGACTCCTGGACCGGGAAAAACCGGGATAGGGGCCGTGACACGCATGCTCAGCTGGAGTTCCGAGATGAAACAAAGCCATCTTTGCCGATAAGGTGTCCACGATCCTGTCTTTATTAGCCAGCGACCACTCGGGGACATATTTCTCCAAAGCATGGGCAGAGTCCACATCCACAGCTTCGCCCGAACCTAACTCCGGACATATAAAAACAGCTTCAGTTTCGTACCACAAAGGGGATGAAGAGGCACTATCCCCACCATCAATCGGCGGAGGACTTGGCCTTGAAACATTAGAAGCAACCCCGGTCGTGGGCTTACCCGAAAGAGAAGGTTCAATTTTCTTGCAGGACAAGGGATCGGGCATATGAATATCTTCAATCACCTTGGTAGTTGGCCCTCTGAAAGATAAAGGGCTCGTCGGAATATTGACCGGTCGATCCCGCGGAGTCCTGCGGCCATGAATATGAGCGTTTAGGTTATCCAACAAGCCTCCGGCAGTAGAAAACCCGGTAGCCTGATTGGCTTCGTCATCATCCAACGTGATTGTTTGAAAATCCAATTTCTTTTTTTTCAGTGTTTTTGGATTCGGACCAGCCTTGGAGGAAGTGGTTCGTCCTCTTTTCAAACTAATCTGAGGACGCACCTCAGCATCATCATCACCCTCATCACCTCCTTCAACATTCACCCCCTCATTCTCAACAGAAAGGTGTACGAGCCGTACAAAACCACCTTGGAGTCGGACCCCTTCACTTCATGAGAAACTTTGTCCTTTCCCCAATCACCACTGATGTACTGAAAAGTACATATGTTTATAGTGTATATTTTGGTCAGTTTCAGTCGTTTAGAGTCTAGTTTAGGTTAGAATTTCGATATTGCTGAGGTTAAGCTTTGATTTCAGGTCCCGTAGCTTAAAGTGATGAAAAACGAGTAAAACCGAGCAGTTTAGAAGAAAACCGGGATTCGTACGCGCGTCGGAGAAGCTGGAACTCGAAGCTGAATAAAAAATAATAAAAATCAGGCAAGGAGGTGCCGCGTGACGCGACACCCCCTTAGGTCACGCGAGGGTCTGGTTTTTTCGAAAAATTTGTTGCCAAGCTAGGGTTTTGAAGATGATTTTCCAAGAAACTGAACACAACTCTAATTACGAATCAAGAAACCCTAGGGCGAATTTTAAAGGAGATTTTGAGTATTTTGGAGTGCTTTAGCTTGCGGGAATCATTCGGTTAAAGCTTGGATCGTGAAAGTGAAGATTGTTCGGGTTTTATCTCCCGGTGTTCTTTAATTTCGTGTTTTCGATACTTTCCGATGAATTCTTGTTTTGAACTTGCTTTGTTTATTTTAGACATCATGTTTCTTGGCTAAACCCTAAATACTACCTAGACAAGATGACAGTTTGATTTATGTTTGGATCTTTTAACGGTTTTTATTGATTGATTATGGATTGATTTCTGAAAGTAAAGTGTTCTAGATTTTTTGATTTGGTGCATGTGCGTATTTACTTTTGATTGTGGGTTGTTTACTGTTTCACATAGATTTTGGTGGATGTCTTTCACATAATAGATCTGTGTTGATTATTTGCATCCTTGCGGGTTCGGGTGATCTTTGGGTAAATCGGCCGATAGCCTTAGAAACAGTAATTAAAATATAATTAGAAGTAAATATTCTGCTTAACTTGTTGCTGAGAGGCTCGAGTTAGTTATTAGGTCTCGGTGTAGTATATAGCTAAATTAGATTTTGAGAAAAGTCGACTTTAGTTCCCTAATTGCATTTGTGTCTAGTAAACCAAGTTAGAACCTAGAATTGCCTTAGATTGTCGCGCTGAGAGGTAGATAGTTGTATTAGGGCACTTTTAGAGTCTTTAGAGGACTGAGAGGAAGTCTAACAGTCGGTATACACAACAGCCTTGTAGGGTTTCCTAGGTTTCTTCCTGAGAAGGGTCGGGAAGTCTTAGCATTGAAATACCTTAACGTTTAGTATTTTACGATCCCGGCTCCATACAACAATAATACCGTTAGAAATCCATTCATAGTTAAATTGGATTCAAGTCTAGGTAGTCGTTAATCTCATCTGAATTAAACCCTAGTCTTCGTTCGTGTCTTAGTTTAATTTCATTTTAATTGCAATTTTAGGATTTTAGTAAACCCCCCCCCCCTTAAAACACAACAATTGTTTAGTCGTGTCAGTGTCTAGTCTAAATAGAGTCGTTAACGTAATTCATTAGAGTCCTTGTGGGTTGGACATCCGGACTTACTTTCTGTGCTAGAGTCGACCGGTTCACTTGCCGGTGAGTAGTTTAGTCAAGTTAGAGAGTCTAGATTTTTATTACTTGAGTCTTAATTTAGAGTAATTTTAGTTTATTTAGTTGAACTACTTTTTTCTACATCAAGTTTTTGGCGCCGTTGCCGGGGACTCTTGGCAATAACGTTAACTGCTTTGTTTGGATTTCAACTGATATCGTTACGTGTTTTTTTTTGTGTGTGTTTGTAAGTTGTAGGAGTCCAAGTAATTTTAGTGTCTTTTTCGTATTTCTTTGAGTCTTTTGTTGGAGTTGACTTACTTGTTTATTCTTGGTTTTACAATTCATGCCCCACACGCGTTCGCATGGACCAGTGAAGCCGCCAATTGACAAGTCTTCCTTCTCCACACCAAACCCTCAGGTTCGAAAACCCCCAACTTCATCTTTAGGCCTTTCTGACTCTACACTACACTCTAAACCACCGAACTACGACTTCACCCCGAAGTCATCACCCCATAATTCCCCACCACCCTCCCGTCACCCTAGTCCACCACCAGTTCGCCAAATGGCCGAAAACCAAACTGTCCACCAGCGTTCCACCGCGGGTTTTACCGCAAACTCACCCATCACCCTTCCTGAAATCACCAATGATAAGTCTTGGCAAATTCCTTCATACATCATGACTGCCATTAACAACTCTTGTCAGTTTCATGCTCGTGATGATGAGGACGCGCCAGCACATATCAACCGTCTCACCCTTCTGTGTAGCACCTTCGGCATCGAAGGTGTTAATCTTGATGCCCGCTATCTCCAAGTCTTTCCCTTTTCCCTTGCTGGCCGCGCAGCCACATGGCTCGACTCGCAGCCGGCAGGTACTTACACTACTTGGGCTGGACTTAGGGATGCCTTCCTTGCTAAGTATTTTCCACCTGCGAAGGCCTCTCGCCTTCGAGATCAGATCCATTCCTTCAGAATGGAGCCTGACGAACCTTATCACTTAACATGGGAGAGGTTTCAAACATTGCTCTCACGTTGCTCCCAACATGGACTGTCGGATTGGGCCTTAGTAGAAAAATTTTATAACGGTCTTACCCCTGAGTGCAAGGCCCGATTCGACACATCCGCAGGAGGCCACCTAATGGGAAAGAAAACTGTGGCTGACTGCAATGACCTCTTTGAGAGCTTCGCTCATGCTGATATAGATCATAGTGCTACCGGCAGGAATTCCAATCCTGTGATTACTTCCTCATCTTCTCGAGGAGTGAACCAAGTCGTTTCAGACCCAAAGGTAATATCTCAGCTTGACTATATCACCAAAGAGTTGCTAGAAATTAAGAAGAAGGTAGATAGATGCGAGGTTTGTAGAGGTGGACATGACACCATAGATTGCCTAACCCTTACCCTAGAGCAGGTCGAGTATATAGCAGGTCAAAATAGGGGTCCAACTAACCCGTTCAACAATAGTAACTCTAATTGGCGTGCTAACAATTATCGCTCCTCAGGTAACCCCCCTGGTTTTCCATCAGGTCAATATCAAAGCAGGGGGCCAGGTTTTTATTCTAGTTGGGGGTCGGGTCAAACAAGTCCATTTGCTAGTTCAGGTTCAGGTGGGCAGTTCATAGGTGAGGGGTCAAACCAAGAGGTTCAACCTAAGAGTGAGGGGTCAGGGGGTAGTTTGTCTAGGATAGAGGACCTTCTTTCCCAATTATTGGTTAAGGATCAGGCTACCCAACGTACCTTAGAGGACCATGCTATGCTCCTAAAGAATAATGATTCAAGTTTCTTAGACCTACAAAGGCAAGTTGGGGATATTGCACGCCAGTTGCAAGAACGACCTCCCGGTCAATTTTCGGGCAACACAAAGCCCAACCCATCTGGCTCTTTGAAGGCAATTTCAACCCGTAGTGGTAGGACCTTAGGAGAGGTAGTGAGACCCGAGAGTGTTGAGATAGAAGATGAGGACCCCGTAGATGAGGAGATTGAAATGGAGGCGCCCGGTAAAGTGCAACCTAGGTTAATCCCAGAAAGTACCGCACACACCGGGGGTACTTCAAGTGAGAAGAGTTTAGGAAAGGGACCCGTTCAAGTTATCCCATCACCCAATGTTGATATTTCCCGTGCGCCGTTTCCTTCCCGCCTTAAAAATCAAACTTATTCCAAAGAGTACGGGAAATTTTTAGAGATCTTTAAGCAGCTTAGGATCAACCTTCCTTTAATAGAAGCCCTTCAATCAATGCCGAAATATGCAAAATTTTTAAAAGATCTTCTAAAACGAAAGGATAGGTTAGGAGAGGTTTCTAACATCCCCCTTAGTGGAGGATGTTCCGCCGTAGTGTTGAACAAGGTCCCGGAAAAATTGACGGATCCGGGCCTTTTTACCATCCCGTGCTTGTTTGGGAGTGATACCGAGTGTAGGGCCCTAGCCGATCTAGGAGCGAGTATAAACTTAATGCCATATTCCATGTACGAGAGGTTAGGTCTAGGAGAGTTGTCCCCTACACGCATGTCTTTGTCTCTAGCCGATAGATCCGTTAAGTATCCACGTGGTATAATCGAAAACCTTCTAGTCAAAGTGGATAAATTCGTCTTTCTCGTAGACTTTGTCGTTCTTGATATGGAAGCCGACGAAAAGGTTCCTATCATTCTAGGACGCCCGTTCTTGTGTACCGCCAAGGCCATTATTAATGTCTTTGACGGGAAAATCACACTTCAATTCGGTGACGAGAGAGTTACTTTCGAGATAGCACGCTCCATGGAACACCCTAGTGGTTCCGATGACCTTAGTAGTCCTTGTCATTCGGTCTATTTCATAGAGTCTTTCTTATCTTGTGTTGACCATTGCTTTGACTATATTAGTGGAGCCGACCTAGTGGAGAGTAGGATAGATGAGGTAGTTGAGAAGGTAGAGGAGGTTGTAAGTGAGAGTGAGAGAATAGAAGAGGACGAGTGGGTCCCCGAAGTGCTAGAATTGAGTGAGATCAAAAGTGAGAGTGAGAGTACACCTATAGAGAAACCCGCCCCATTAGAACTCAAAGTCCTCCCGTCCCACTTAGAATACGCTTTCTTATGTGAGGGTTCCGAGTTTCCCGTCATTATTTCGTCTAAGTTAGAGGAGGGAGAAAAGGGTAGGTTGTTAGAGGTGTTGAGAGAAAATAGGGAAGCCATTGCATGGCGTCTTTCGGATATCAAGGGCATAAGCCCCGCCTATTGTACCCACCGGATACTCATGGAAGATGACTATAAGCCGGTGGTGCAACCTTAATGGCGGCTCAATCCGAACATGCAAGAGGTCGTTAAGAAAGAAGTGCTTAAGCTGTTAGATGCCGGGGTGATTTACCCCATTTCCGATTCACCATGGGTTAGCCCGACCCAAGTCGTCCCAAAGAAGGGTGGGATGACGGTGATCATGAACGAAAAGAACGAGTTAATCCCTTCCCGTACCGTTACCGGTTGGCGTGTGTGCATAGACTATCGAAAGTTAAACGACGCCACGCGGAAAGACCACTTCCCCTTACCATTCATTGACCAAATGTTGGAGCGTCTAGCGGGTCAACAATTTTATTGTTTTCTTGATGGATTTTCAGGTTATTTTCAGATCCCCATCGCCCCGGAGGATCAAGATAAAACGACGTTTATATGCCCTTACGGCACTTATGCGTATCGCCGCATGCCTTTCGGGTTATGCAACGCTCCGGCAACTTTCCAAAGATGCATGGTCGCTATATTCCAAGACATGCTTGAGACTTCCATGGAGGTTTTCATGGATGACTTCTCGGTTTATGGCACCACTTTCGAACAATGTCTTTTAAATCTTGATAGGATGCTTAAGAGGTGCTAGAGACAAATCTTATGTTGAATTGGGAGAAGTGTCACTTTATGGTGACGGAGGGGATAGTTTTAGGACACAAGGTGTCGAGAGAGGGTATAGAGGTGGATAGGGCCAAGATAGATACCATAAGTAGATTGCCTCCACCTACTAGTGTCAAGTCTGTTAGGAGCTTCCTAGGTCATGCGGGCTTTTATAGGCGTTTCATAAAGGATTTTTCCAAAATCACACGCCCGATGACTAGACTTTTAGAGAAAGATGTACCTTTCATCTTCGACGATGAGTGCATCAAAGCGTTTGACTTTTTGAAGGAAAAACTCGTGAGTGCCCCGATACTTGTTTCGCCCAATTGGAGCTTACCTTTTGAGCTCATGTGTGACGCAAGCGATTATGCCGTAGGTGCGGTCCTAGGTCAAAGAGTCGATAAACACTTTCATCTAATCTACTACGCGAGCAAAACTCTAAACGATGCTCAAGAGAACTATACCACCACGAAAAAGGAACTCTTAGCCGTAGTGTTTGCGTTTGATAAGTTTCGCTCATATCTCGTGCTTTCCAAAACCACCGTGTTCACCGATCACGCCGCTTTGCGATTTCTATTCCAAAAGAAAGACGCGAAGCCGCGTCTTATTCTTTTGCTCTCCGAGTTCGATATAGAAATTAAGGATAAAAAGGGAGCGGAAAACGTGGCCGCCGACCACTTGTCACGTTTAGAGGATCCAAAGAGAGAAGAGGTGCGTGAGGATTCCATAGGAGACACTTTTCCCCACGAAACCATAGATTTTGTTAGTGCCGAGGTAGAGGGTTTGCCATGGTTCTCGGATTTGGCGAATTATTTAGCGACCGGTGATCTTGTGAGGGGTATGTCTTTTCAACAAAAGAAAAAGCTTCTTAGGGAGGCTAGGAAGTATATTTGGGACGACCCGTACCTGTTTAGGATAGGTGGAGATAGAGTGCTTAGGAGATGCGTTTCAAAGGAGGATGGTTTAGACATCCTTAGACATGTGCACGAGGATTTAACGGGAGGCCATCACGGAGCGAATGTGACGGCACAAAAGGTATTTGATAGTGGGTTTTATTGGCCAACGGTAGTTAAGGATGTCGTAGGGTTTGTTAGGACATGTGACCGTTGCCAACGTACCGGCAACATCTCATCCAAGGATGAAATGCCTCAAAATCCTATCCAAGTCTTGGAAATCTTTGACGTATGGGGCATTGACTTCATGGGACCTTTTCCATCTTCAAGTGGGAATAGGTACATCCTCGTGGCCATTGATTACGTTTCAAAGTGGGTCGAAGCTCAAGCTTTGCCCACCAATGATGCCCGAGTGGTGGTGAGATTCCTTAAAAAGTTATTTACGCGTTTCGGAGTCCCTAAAGCTATCATAAGTGACCGTGGCACGCACTTTTGCAATTCCGCCATGGAAAAGGCACTTGCACGCTACGGTGTCACTCATCGTCTTTCCACCGCGTACCACCCGCAAACTAGTGGCCAAGTAGAGAATGCTAACCTAGGGGTGAAGAGAATCCTAGAGAAAACGGTAGGTAAAAGTAGAAAGGATTGGTCGGAAAAGCTTGACGACGCTTTGTGGGCTTTCCGCACCGCCTATAAGACACCGTTAGGAACAACACCCTTTATGATTGTGTATGGCAAAGCTTGCCATCTTCCGGTAGAGTTAGAGCATAGAGCTTTGTGGGCATTGAAAACCGTTAATCTTGACCTTACCGAGGCCGCTAGAAGGAGGTTCTTCCAAATTCACGAGTTAGAAGCATTGAGGGATGCCGCCTGAACGATCTTGGAGTATCAAGGAAAAAACTAAGGCGTTGCATGATAGGAGGTTGCGAGGCTTGAAAGAGTTTAAGGTAGGTGATAAAGTGCTTTTGTTTAATTCGAGGTTGAAATTGATAGCAGGGAAATTGAAATCAAGATGGAGTGGACCGTATGTGGTGAGAGAAGTGTTTCCGTACGGCACGGTTGAAGTATACGACGAAGTCGACAAAGGAGTATGGAAGGTAAACAGTCATAGATTGAAACATTACTTGGGAGGTCCCATTGATACCACCGAAGAGGAAGAAATTCCTCTAGAGGACCCACCCACCTTCACCGACCAATGAGTGCGAAAAGCTTCACGTGTAGAGTATGTACCGTTTGTAAATTTCTTAATTTTTTGTATTTTTCGTAGTTTTTCGGTGTTTGTTTTGTGTCGTTGAGAATTTTGCAGGTTTCATCACCGCTACAGAACGGAAAAAGCATGAGAAAAGAGGTCCCAGGTATGTGTCTTGGACACTTAGAAAAATTTTGTGGGTTTTGGATGGTTTGGGAAAAAGTTGAAAAATTTTCTAAGGCATGAAACAAGTTTTTCCACGCAACATTCTGCCGACCCTTGGCGTGACGCCAAGGGCCTTCGCGTCACGCGAGGGGTAAGGGTCCAAAAACAATTGAAATCAAGCCTGTCGTGTTACGCGAGGCCCCCCTCGGACCCCACCGCGTCACGCGACGCCCCTATGGACCGGTTTAAAGCTTTTAACGTGAACCTGTTTGCTAAAATGCTTTCCTTTCCCCTTTTCCAAAACCCTAATCGCGAATTTCACAAAAATCATCATAATTCACTCGTTTTTCCACCAAATCACTCCGTTCTTCTTCCTAAATCACCACCATCACATTCCCCACAATCTTAACCATCAATTTCACCCGAATCCGCGCTCCATTTTCGCGTTTTTGGACAAATTCGTGCACCACAAGTTCAAGACTTCATTTTTCTTGCTAAATCCGAATCCCAGGTATGATTTCTGTGATTTCTCGCTAGTAGGTAACTTTATTGCTTAGTTGTACTGTCGGGTCAGTCATGTCTTAGATCTAGGGTTTGTGTAGGTTCATAAAGTTTGGATTTTTGAGCTTTAGTCATGTTAGTGGTCTGCGGGTGGATATGTTTGGGATGTTTACATACAATGGGGTCTGCGGATGGTTCGGGTTGGTTTGCTTGAGGATTGTTTGAGACTTGTGGGGTATGTTTGGACAACTAGACAACATGTTTGAGCTTTACGGGTTTGTTTGGCTATAACTAATGAATTTTTGCTAAAAAAAATAGGTTTTTGAACTGATTTTTGCAAATGTGATTAGTTTTCTAAACGGATTTTGTTGCCACAAACGTTGTGTTAAGGTTTATAAAGTCAAACTCTCACGTGTTTCGCCTCAAGTGTGGGGATATTTTGGAACTTACGCTTAATTGAGGACAATTAAAGTGCCGGGAGGAGATAGTGTACATTGAGTCGTAGGTCGTTCGAGTCATTGAGTCTAGTATTTTCTTTAGAGTAGTATTTCGAGTCTAGTGTCGGGTTTACTTATATGCACGTACAAGTTCACAACATTTTGCCCGTACTCAATCTCCATTCGGGTAGAATGATGTGTAACTTAAGCTTTTGTAAACGGTAACCCATGTTTTCGAAATTAGCCGCGAATGAAATGCTATACGGCTATTTCATTTTGATTTCTGAAAAAAAAAATTAAAAAATTAAAAATACCAAAAATAGCTTGTGATTACTAACAGTCTGCATTGTTTCTCTTGTCAAATCTTTCTTGTTTTGCAGAACATGTCGGGTTAAGGTTCGTCGTCAAACCCAAGAAAAAGGAAGATCAAGTATCGCGGGAACGATAGGAGGGTGTATTCCCGAATTGAGAGGTTGGTCGATCACCCGATATTGGATTTTGAAGAGGATACTGAAGAGAGGGTAAAGCTCAAAAAGTATGTGGTAACTCAGACATTGGAGCATCGTGTAATTGATTGGGAGTGGTTACAAGGCATGGGAGCGAGTGAGCGTGTGGCAGAATTATTGGGGCCGAGGTTGAGAATGGCAATGGATTATTGTGATGGGCCGCAGTATACCGAACTTACAATTGAGTTCCATTGTACCTTCCGTCACAAAGAGGGTACTTTTGCTGAAATGGATGCGGTATCGTTCTCATTGGGTAGAAATCTTTATGAAATGAATATGGCTCAGTTTGGAGTGGCCCTGGGTTTTTACACACCGGAAGAAATGGAGACGGATGAATTTGTGAATGGGTTAAGGGGTGTGTACAATCACCCTCGGCCGAAGTGTTTGAATTCGGTGGATTTGGAAAGATTTTGGGATACAATTGCGTCTCAGCCGTTCCCTCAAACGAACCTCATCACATCAGTTCGTGATCCGATATATAGTTATATTTTGAAGGCGTTGGCGACGACGGTTGTAGCGAGGAAGTCGGGCGAGAATAAAGCGAATTGGTTAGATATTTTCGCGTTGATGTGTATGGTTGAAAAGCGAAATTGGAATTTGGCAAGCTTCTTTGCATGGTCGTGCAATAGGCCTCGTCGGGGAGGAAAACGGGCCGCAATGGATCTTGGGCCTTACATAGCTCGGTTGGCAAGGAATATTCGGGCCCTTACAAAATACAAGCTTGAGCAGATGCATGAGGGTATGCCAACGGTTCGTTGGGATGTTGCGGATCTACGGTTGGCAGGTATTCTTACACATTCGGACCGGCCAGAGTGGAACTTCGAGGTTGGTGCTCCTCCGCAACGACAGCCGGCACCTCGACAGAGGCGTGCGATCCCAGCACCACAGCAGCCCGTTAGACAGCCGAGACCCGACCCGTTCACTCCTGAGGCTGCTTTTGACTACACACAGCAGAGGTTTGCTCAGATTGAAGATAGGATGCGGGTTGACCACCAGTGGACCATGCAGAGCCACCACCGACAGGACGACATGCTCAGGTACATGATGTCGGGTATGTCACTAGTCCACAGATACCTCCACCCTTTGCGGGATTATTACCTCCACCAGTTTATGGAGGCGAGCAGCAGACCCCATATGTTTATGGTCAGTATCCGGGGTATGACCAGTGGGGGGGGTCAAAGTGGTTATGCGTATAGTGGTCAGTTCGGGTGGCAGCAGGCTAGAGGTTCGGGGACCCAGCAGATGGAGGAAGATTCAGAGGAGGAGTGATGTAGCAGACTGCAGCAGCATATATATCCTTTCATGTTTTATTTTATTTATGCTGTTTCAGTAGTTCGATGTGGTTGTATCCGTAGGACATATATTTTATTTTCTGTTTGAACTTTGGATGATGGTATGTTGGACATGTGGTACTCGTATGTTTGGTATGGTATTTATGTTTTAGGTTGATGATTTGGAGCCGTTTTCCGTTCGTGTGAGAGAGAGTTTGGTATTGTTGCTGAGCACGTTCGGTATTGGAGGGCTTATGTGGAAACGACTGGCACTTTGACAGTCTCACATATCAGTTAAGTCGTTTCCCTTTTTGTTGTTGTTGTACTTTTATTTATTTCGTCGTCTAGTTATTTAGTAGTTCGTTAGTAGTCTAGTAGTTTTTAGGTAGTTGTCTAGTCGTATTTTCGTCCTTGCATTAGGGACAATGCAATCTCTAAGTGTGGGGATGGGAATACATGTAAATAATCGAGTCTTAATTATTAAAAAAATACAAAAAAATTAAAAAATTGAAAAAATCCAAAAAAAATTGAAAAAATTAGAAAATGTCTTTCGAATAAAAAAGAAGTTTGCAAATTAAAGCGGAAAATGATAGAAAAGAAAATTTTTTGCTTGGGTTCGAATAATAATAATATGAGATTTAAATAAATCGAGCTTGCGTCTAGTTAGGGATATGTGGATAGGCCCGAGTTTGATTTTAAGTCCCTTTGAGCTAATATACCTTAATTGTCGGTCTGCTAGTGGGTTTTCGCCTGGGAGATATGGGAAACTAAAACCGCCAATAATAGTATAAGGGGCACCGTTATAAGTTAAAACTGTTAGAGTATGTGATCATGAAAAAAATAGAATAAAAAGTGAGCTAGAAACTAAATGAAAGTAATGCATTCCTATGTAATTTGGGTTGGGGATAGCGACTCTACAGCCGAATTACCTCTAGGGTGTGTGAAATCGACCGTGCTAAAAAGAAAAAAAAATAAATAAATAAGTACCGAAACCTAAGTAATCTGTGGTTGGGGATAGCGACTCTACAGCCGGATTGCCTCTTGGCTAGGGAAAGCACCGTCTAGACTCACGGAAGAAAAAAAAGAGAGAAAAGCGAAAAAAATGGAAAAAGAAAGAAAAATTTGATTGTAAACTCTCTTGGTTTTGATATAAGACGGTTGGGAATTGGTCAAATGATCGTTCTTTCTGTCCTATAAGCTTGAGGCGGGAGTAGGTGGACCGTAGATTCTAGTGTGAGACCCTAGGTGGATTGACCGCACTTAAATTAAAATCACATGATAAGGGCTTAAGATTGGGTTCGGGTTTAAAGTGGACAAAGTATATTCACAATCGCAGCTAACGCAAGCCTTGGTTTTAATTAATTATACTTATAATTTTCGATCCAAGTGAATATTTATCTCTGATTCCGTTGCATAATTCTTTTTCGAGGACGAAAAAAGAGTAAGTGTGGGGATGTTTGATGTACTGAAAAGTACATATGTTTATAGTGTATATTTTGGTCAGTTTTCAGTCGTTTAGAGTCTAGTTTAGGTTAGAATTTCGACACTGCTGACGTTAAGCTTTGATTTCAGGTCCCGTAGCTTAAAGTGATGAAAAACGAGTAAAACCGAGCAGTTTAGAAGAAAACCGGGATTCGTACGCGCGTCGGAGAAGGTGGAACTCGAAGCTGAATAAAAAATAATAAAAATCAGGCAAGGAGGCGCCGCGTGACGCGACACCCCCTTAGCGTCACGCGAGGGTCTGGTTTTTCCGGAAAAGTTGTTGCCAAGCTAGGGTTTTGAAGATGATTTTCCAAGAAACTGAACACAACTCTAATTACGAATCAAGAAACCCTATGGCGAATTTTAAAGGAGATTTTGAGTATTTTGGAGTGCTTTAGCTTACGCGAATCATTCGGTTAAAGCTTGGATCGTGAAAGTGAAGATTGTTCGAGTTTTATCTCCCGGTGTTCTTTAATTTCGTGTTTTCGATACTTTCAGATGAATTCTTGTTTTGAACTTGCTTTGTTTATTTTAGACATCATGTTTCTTGGGTAAACCCTAAATACTACCTAGACAAGATGATAGTTTGATTTATGTTTGGATCTTTTAACGGTTTTTATTGATTGATTATGGATTGATTTCTGAAAGTAAAGTGTTCTAGATTTTCTGATTTGGTGCATGTGCGTATTTACTTTTGATTGTGGATTGTTTACTGTTTCACATAGATTTTGGTGGATGTCTTTCACATAATAGATCTGTGTTGATTATTTGCATCCTTGCGGGTTCGGGTGATCTTTGGGTAAATCGGCCGATAGCCTTAGAAACAGTAATTAAAATATAATTAGAAGTAAATATTCTGCTTAACTTGTCGCTGAGAGGCTCGAGTTAGTTATTAGGTCTCGGTGCAGATTTTGAGAGAAGTCGACTTTAGTTCCCTAATTGCATTTGTGTCTAGTAAACCAAGTTAGAACCTAGAATTGCCTTAGATTGTCGCGCTGAGAGGTAGATAGTCGTATTAGGGCACTTTTAGAGTCGTTAGAGGACTGAGAGGAAGTCTAACAGTCGGTATACACAACAGCCTTGTAGGGTTTCCTAGGTTTCTTCCTGAGAAGGGTCAGGAAGTCTTAGCATTGAAATACCTTAAGGTTTAGTATTTTACGATCCCGGTTCCATACAACAATAATACCGTTAGAAATCCATTCATAGTTAAACTGGATTCAAGTCTAGGTAGTCGTTAATCTCATCTGAATTAAACCCTAGTCTTCGTTCGTGTCTTAGTTTAATTTCATTTTAATTGAAATTTTAGGATTTTAGTAAACCCACCCCCCCCCCTTAAAACACAACAATTGTTTTGTCGTGTCAGTGTCTAGTCTAAATAGAGTCGTTAACGTAATTCATTAGAGTCCTTGTGGGTTCGACATCCGGACTTACTTTCTGTGCTAGAGTCGACCGGTTCACTTGCCGGTGAGTAGTTTAGTCAGGTTAGAGAGTCTAGATTTTTATTACTGTCACACCCCTAATTTCCACGTGTCACCGGTGGGCCCGGTGGGGGATTATCGTGACGTAGTTGATATCATCATAGTCAAACAACACAAATTATAATGCACAGCGGAAGCAAAAGATAGATTTATTTCAACTTAAATTATTGTAATATTCAAGTATCACAAAATGTCGAAATAGAATCCACAGGCAGAATCAAATAAAAAGGAAACTTCATTTCAACAGACTTCATGCATCCTAAGCTTGCGAGACTTCTATGGTTGCTTAAGGAGTGACCAGCCTATTACGCGTAGTACCTGCACTTAGTCTTTTTGGAAAATACGTCAGTTTACACTGGTAAATACAATTTAACTGACTCATTTTGAAAATGTTTAAAATTGATTTAAATGCCCGTGGCATAAAACTTTTTATAACTTGGGATAATTATTTGCTTAATAATCTTGTAAGAGAATTACATGTTTATTCTGCGTTCGGTAGCCCGGGTCGTGGCGGGTTAAAGATTAATAGACACACCACTTAATATAATTCCGCCGCGAGACTTCTCTCGTACCGACGATTATACATGTTGTACTGCACTACGGGTGTACGCCTACACCCGAGTGCTAAGGTCGTGGCCATTCTTTGAATGATGCCAAGGATATCCGGGACATGGTCATTAAGCCCCCAAAGGCGTTAAACAAACAAAACAGCATTTTCAAACGGGTTAATTTGACAACACTTAACCACCGACCGGTTAAGGTCAATTCCCCGACCAAGCGGTATTTTATATATCGTATTTTATATACCGTACCCCAAGCCCGTATAGGGAAAATAAGTTAAACGTATTTACCTGAGCAAAGTATAAACCAAATATAACGAGTGCACGTAGCTTTTACTGGGCTCCTAGATCTGGAAATTAAGGTTTTAATAACCTATTAGAATCCTAACGGGTCTTAAGCTTAGACCGGTTAGTTTTATATGAAGATTACGGTTTTAAACGCACAAAAGGCGAAGACCGTTTTAGAATGTGGTTTTGTCCCAACAAGCTTGCATACTTGTTTTATATGGGGAACATAATCACATTCTGGATTTTGAGACCAAAAAGATATGGTTTGACCCGTTTCGGCTAAAATGGCCAAACTAGTCACATAAGCCGATCCGAATGCGTAAAGTGCGTAACGAGTAACCATAAGAGTCAAATACAAGTTTCTGAAGTCAATATGCTTAAAATATGTTGTGATATCAGAATGATACCTTCCATTATGCCCCAAATGATTTTGAACCAAAACTATGCCTCATAAGGGCGTTTTGGTCATTTTACAAGGTGTAAAAGGTTTAAAAATAATAACCTGAGTTACAGGTCTGAATAATTTAGTAAATATACTTAATTTACTAAGTTATAACAGTAGGGTATCAAATCTATGTGAAATTTATTATCTTTAACCTTACT
Organism: Helianthus annuus; assembly: GCF_002127325.2. Lineage (NCBI taxonomy): Eukaryota > Viridiplantae > Streptophyta > Magnoliopsida > Asterales > Asteraceae > Helianthus > Helianthus annuus. Next base: position 12,560,872 of record NC_035437.2, on the reverse strand, counting down.
ATGCGCCGTAGGGGCATTTTGGTAATTTCACATGTGCCTAAAAGGTCAATTCTGGAACTCTGAGTTCAAAACATTTGCCTACTGTTTAAAATATAAAAATTCACTGATTACATCAGTAGGTTCAATCCTTTAAGCTTAATAAGGTTCTAGAGCACACTTATGCGTTAAAAATGCCTAAAAAGGGGATTTGGAGCCATTTCCGGGTTTTCTGTAAAAAGCTGATATTTTTAATAATCCAGAAAGCTTAAAATAATTTATTTATCATAACAAATCAGCAGAAATTGGTTTGAGGTCAAAAGGTTTTGTAAAACTCATTTTATGGCTAAAAAAAGGGCAAAACCGGCATAAACCGAATTAATCTTAGAACACTAAGTTATGCTCAGCCTAAAAATAAATAAAAATCTCCAAAAATCCCAAAATATTATTTTATAACAGTGGGTAAAAAGTTTGGTATAAAAATTTGGGTTTTGATAGGCTATACGTAATTTACGCCATTTAATTAGTAAAGAAGCTCTTAATTATGCTATTGAGCATAACTCTTAATCTAGACCTCAAACTGACTTCCAATTTTGGGTGCAAGTTTATAAATCAGTAGCTAAGGTGCCTACCCTTTTACATTTTCAAAAATCACATTTTAAGGTCAAATGGGCATAATGGTCAACATATAAGCGATTAACGGAAACATGCATGTGAATAGGATATCTAATGAACCAAGTAGTATAATCTCAGAGAGTTATACTAACATGTAAGTAGGTTTAAAAGAAGCTCTAAGGCAATCCTAATCTTGGCTTAAACGGGTCAGAACTGAAAGTCAAAGCAGAAGTCAAACTTTGCGACTTTCGATTCCAAACCGAGCCTAAACTGAAAATTGTCGAGTTGAACATGTTGGAACATGTTCTTACATTAAATACCAAGTTATTTTAATGATCAAACAGGTTGCATGTAACCTACATTGCTAATTATGCATTAATTTGCAAATAACCTTTCTGTTGACTTTTTATAATAAGCTTTGACTCGACAATTAGCATAGTTAGAGTGGGAATCTGGAAATACCCTTTTAAGGGTTTGTTACCCACATAATTACCTACTTAAAGGTACTTTTAATTCGTGATTTGACAGAGCACATTTTAATTAATCATGGAGTCAAACCTTAATTACGACGGTTTGACCTTTAGCTAATTAACTAAGCTAAAACGAATTAGGAAGGGTTAAGGACACTTACAAGAGTCCTAATTGAGATTAGAGATCCTAAGGAAGAGTGCTTGTTGTCCAGAGAGCTCCAGGAGTGCACTTGTGAACTTTTGCAAATGAATGCCTAAAATGGTTACAACCTCTTGTTCTTATATAGTGAACTTTGCTCAACAAGATCATGCCAAAGAGGTCTACAAGTGTTTCCAGATCAAGACAAGTGCCCCCCCCCCCCTATGCATGAAAAACCATTGGAGAGGCTCTGGTATAAGAAAACAAGCATTTAAAGTCGGTTAACAGGCCTGAAATGGCAGATGTCCACGAATTCTGATGTTGGCAGTCTGATGCGGTACGCCTGAGGTTACCAGGGATTCTAATGCGGGCCGCCTGAGCTGTATAACCTGCCAAACAAGTTTCAAAGTTTGCACTTTTGGTCCCTGGTCCTTTGTAACGTGGCTTTAAGCTTTGTTTTTGCACTTTTGACCTCTTAACCTTATTTTTAAGGGCCTTGGGACTTTTACTAACTTGGTTAAGTCCTTGACCAACCTTGTAACCACTCATAAGGCCATAGAATTCAATGTTGACGCTTTTAACCCCTCGAACACGAATTTGATCATAACTTTCTCATACGATAACGAAACTTTATGAAATTTTAACCACATATTCTAGTGAGTATATTTTATTGTTACAAAGCTTCGGGTCTGCCAAAAGGTCACTCAGAGGTATACTTTGCACATGTTGACACTTTTAGCCCTTGTAGTTTGTAATTCCTCACTTTCTTTCATGTTTAGCTTCGTATGATCCATGATTCATTCGTTGGAAGGTATAAACATTATGTAGGGCTATTTTAGAATATATTTATCCATTGTTGACACTTTGGACCCTTATATTCACATAGTTTCCCCGTTTGTCAACTTTAGTCCCTCCAAAGTATTCTTTCTCACGTTCAGGGCTTATGACACGTGTTTATATTTTATTGGACATAAATTTTCAAGGTGTTACATCCTCACCCCCTTAAAAGAAATCTCGTCCTCGAGATTTAAGGAAATAGATGAGAGTATTTCTCTTTCATTGAGGATTCTAGCTCCCACGTGTATTCAGGACCTCTGCGGGCGTCCCACTTCACCTTGACAATAGGCACAAGCTTTCTCCGAAGTTTCTTTACCTGTCGATCCTCAATCGACACAGGTTTTTCCACAAATTTTAAGCTCTCGTCTATATGCACATCTGTGTGTGGTATGACTAGCGACTCATCGGCCAGACATTTCTTCAGATTGCAGACGTGAAATACATTATGAATACCATCGAGCTCTTCGGGTAAGTTTAACTTGTAAGCCACTGATCCTACACATTCGATGATCTCGAATGGTCCTATATACCTTGGGCTTAACTTACCTTTCTTACCAAATCGCATCACCCCTTTCCAAGGTGATACTTTGAGCAAAACTTTATCGCCAACCTCAAACTTGAGAGGTTTTCGCCTTTCATCCGCGTAGCTCTTTTGCCTGTCTCGAGCAGCTTTCAGGCGGTCGCGAATTTGGACAATCTTGTCCGTTGTCTCGAAGACTAAGTCAGGACCTGATAATTGCGTATCTCCCACTTCTGCCCAGCAAATGGGCGTTCTACACTTTCTACCATATAGTGCCTCAAAAGGCGCAGCCTTGATGCTAGTATGGTAGCTATTATTGTAGGAGAACTCGACCAACGGTAAATGCCTGTCCCAACTACCTCCTAGATCAATTACACATGCACGCAGCATGTCTTCCAACGTTTGAATAGTACGCTCACTCTGCCCATCCGTCTGAGGATGGTAAGCCATACTGAAATTCAATTGAGTGCCCAGAGACTGTTGGAAACTCTTCCAGAAATGAGATGTGTATCTAGTATCCCGATCTAAGATAATAGATACTGGTACGCCATGCAAGGACACAATCTTATCCACGTACAGTTGAGCTAACATGTCAGAGCTGTAGGTTTCTTTAATGGGCAGGAAATGTGCTGACTTAGTCAGTCTATCAACTATGACCCATATAGTATCATTTCCCTTCGGCGTCTTAGGCAATTTGGTGATGAAGTCAATTGTTACCATTTCCCATTTCCAAGTGGGAATTTCAGGCTGTTGCAGCAAACCTGACGGCTTCTGATGTTCAGCTTTGACTTTAGCACACGTCAAGCATTTCACTACGTAAGCAGCTATAGACTTTTTCAAGCCTATCCACCAATAATTTGCCTTTAAATACTGGTACATCTTATCAGCTCCAGGATGGACGGAATACTTGGAACTGTGGGCTTCCTTGAGGATAACATCCCGAAGTCCTCCATATACAGGAACCCATATTCGTCCATTTAATCTCAACATTCCGTCTTTATCGTAGGACAACTGTTCTTCAGTTACTCCTAATTTCTCCTCAGGATAGTTAGCTTCCAACACAGCATCCTTTTGTGCAGCTAACAACCTTTCATTCAAACTGCTCTTAATTTCAATGCTCTTGGCATTGATCCTTATCGGCTTCAATCTTTCCTTCCTGCTCAAGGCATCTGCGACTACATTGGCCTTGCCTGGATGGTATCTTATTTCACAATCATAATCGTTCAAGGTTTCCATCCATCGTCGCTGCCTCATGTTCAAATCCTTCTGATTGAACAGGTGTTGAAGGCTCTTGTGGTCGGAATAGATCACACACTTCGTCCCATACAGATAATGCCTCCAAAGCTTAAGTGAAAATACAACGGCACCCAACTCCAAGTCATGGGTGGTATAATTCTTTTCGTGCACCTTTAATTGACGTGAAGCATAGGCTATGACCTTGCCCTTTTGCATTAACACACAACCCATTCCGGTGTGTGATGCATCACAATACACCACAAATTCTTCAATGCCTTCAGGTAGAGTCAGCACTGGAGCGTTACTCAACTTCTGCTTCAAGATATCAAAAGATTCTTGCTGCTTAGGCCCCCAATTAAACTTAATGTTCTTACGCGTTAACGACGTTAAGGGTGCATCAATCCTTGAGAAGTTTTCAATAAAACGCCTATAGTATCCAGCCAAACCTAGGAAGCTACGAATCTCTGAAGGCGTCTTTGGCTCTTGCCAGTTCATAATAGCCTCTATCTTTGCGGGGTCCACTTGAATTCCACGTTCGCTCACAACATGTCCAAGGAACTGGGCTTCGCGAAGCCAAAATTCACACTTTGAAAACTTGGCATAGAGCTTCTCTTGATGGAGCAGCTTAAGAATGCACCGAAGATGCTTCTCATGGTCAGCTTGGTTCTTCGAGTAGATGAGGATGTCATCGATGAAGACGATGACAAATTTATCCAGATAAGGCTTGCATACGCGATTCATGAGATCCATGAATGCGGCAGGTGCGTTGGTGAGCCCAAAAGGCATCACTAGGAACTCATAATGACCATAACAAGTCCTAAATGCGGTCTTATGTACATCCTCCTCCTTGACCTTCAGTTGATGATAGCCTGACCTGAGATCTATCTTGGAGAAGTAACTCGCTCCCTGTAGCTGGTCGAATAGATCATCGATTCTAGGCAAAGGATATCTGTTCTTGATAGTAACCTTGTTTAGCTCACGGTAATCAATGCATAGACGCATTGATCCATCCTTCTTTTTAACAAACAGAATTGGTGCTCCCCATGGAGACGAACTAGGTCTAATAAAACCTTTAGCTAGTAAATCATCTAGCTGTGTCCTTAATTCCTTCATCTCCGTTGGTGCTAATCTGTATGGTGCTCTGGCCACTGGTGCAGCTCCGGGGATGATGTCAATTCTAAATTCCACCTGCCTATATGGTGGCAAACCAGGTAGTTCTTCCGAAAAAACCTCGGGATAATCAAAAATGACTGGTATGTCTTCGATCCTGGGCTTCTTCTCGTCAATGGTTACTTGTGCCATATAGATGATGCAACCTTTACCCAGACACCTGGATGCCTTGAGCATAGCCACTTGCTCAGGCAATCCATGTTGAGTATCTCCCTGAATAGTGAGTGGCTCACCAGATGGAGTCTTGATTACTATCTGCTTCTTGTTGCACACTATCTGGGCTTGGTTATGCGATAACCAATCCATTCCTATTACTATATCAAAGCCTGCTAGCTTAAAGGGTAACAAGGATAAAGGAAAAGAGTGGTTCCTAATGGATAGGACACATCCGTCTAATACAGTCGAAACTGTTTCTATCGATCCATCAGCTAATTCTACTTCATATTTCATACTTAGGGTTTTAACAGGTAGTTTCAATAAATCACAGAACTTATTATCTACAAAGGATCTATCCGCCCCAGAGTCAAACAATATCCTTGCGTAGACATCATTAATGAGAAAAGTACCTGTTATGACATTATTATCCTGGATAGCTTCCTTCGCATCCACGCGGAAGACCCTTGCATTAGTCTTCTTTCCCTCTTCTGCTTTCTTGGCAAGTTTCGGGCAGTTGGGTCTAATATGTCCCTTCTCATTACAATTGTAGCAGGTGGCATCCTTAAGTTTCTTGCAATCTAATGCCTTATAAACCGGGGACTTGCAAATCCCACATAGTTTCTGCTGAGATTGGGATCTAGACTCCTGCCTGCATTTCCCGAAATGGTGCTTCTTACAAACTTTGCACCTGGGTTTTTCACCCGACTGCTGATCTCCCTTCTTGGATCCTGACCCTTTCTTGTGGTCGTCATTGCCCTTGCGCTTCTTGTCTGAGCGCTGTGAACTGTCATCTTCGCGTTTCCTTTTATCTGAATCCGCATTCCTTAAAGATCTCAGCCTTACCGCATCCAGCGTAAGGGACAGAGATATGTCAGCTACTGACCTGAACGTAGTAGGCCGAGAGGCCTTGACACTTGCTTTGATTTCTGGGGCCAGACCCCCAATAAAACGGGCTATCCTCTTTGGTTCGGGTGTTACAAGGTAAGGAACTAACCTTGATAGAGTATTGAAACTCGTGAGGTATGCCTGGCAGTCCAGGTTCTTCATGACTAAGGACAGAAAATCAGATTCTATCCTTTCAACCTCGTGTTGGGGACAGTAGTTCTCTTTGATGAGAGCAACAAACTGATCCCATGACATGTTATACAACGGAACCTTTCCAGCAGCCTGAATTAATGACTTCCACCAAGCCAAGGCTTCACCTTTAAACGACTGGGATACAAACTTTACAATATCCCTTTCAGCACATCCACTGATGTCCACAACAGTGTCCATCTCATCAAGCCAAGTCATACAGTCCACTGCCCCCTTCTCCCCAGTAAAATCCCGGGGTTTACAAGACACAAAGTATTTATACGTGCAACCCTTGGCACGTGGGGCATCATCAAACACGATTTTCTTGGAATGATCACCATTTTCATTCGAAGAATGTCTATCATCATCCTTCTTAGATTCTTCCTTTTTAGACTTGGGTTGGACAGATGGTGGCTTGCTGTGAGACTCCGAATGAGTCTTGGATCTGATATGCGGTGTAGACAAGGTCCTACTATGGGTCCCACTGTACTCACTGTACTATCTTTCTAATGCCTTTGTAACCGCATCATCTACCAGCGCTTTCAACTCTGCGCCAGTTAACTGTATCTTTGCGTTATCGTGATTCTCTACCGGACAACTGTTCACTTCGTCCGACCCCGCCATGTAGCTTCAATTGCTACATATAGACAATAATAGGCAAGGTTTTATTTAGAAGCTAATACAGCATTTTATATTTTATTAACTATGGCTTTAAATAGTCATTACTGGTTAATTTGTTAATTAATTATTTATGCAGGACCTTTATTATAATCCTATATTATAACTTTAATGTTGGCACCTAAAGGCCTAGTTACGTAAACAAGTTTTAATTTATAACCAGGATTTTCACATAATCGAGGTATTATGGTTTGAATCACAGTTCATTACCCATTTAGACAGTGAGTTGCAGACTTCTACTGTCTCTTAGTCCTAACTGACATTAATTATTACCCGTAGGCACTTCATTCCCAAGGAATGGATATTTACTTACAGGGAATTTTAAATTAACCCAATTTTCAATGATGGCCTATGTGACTTTTACTGTGTCACAATTTGCCCAGTATGTTAACATACTTACAGATGTTAACAGAATTTGGAATCTTCTAGATAGGTCCTACCATCTTGGCCATGTCTGCGACGACACGTGGCTAGGCTTTACCCCTTAGATTCTCTTTATAACGCAGATCAATCCTAAGTTGAGACGTTAATTATGGACCTGAATCTAATTATGGAGATACCATCTTGGCCTTGTCTTAAAATGACATGTGGCTAGGTCTTGTCCCTTTTTAGATTTTGCCATTTTATATTAATGGTAGGTCTTCTTTAATTTAGGAAATGTTATTTTCATTTTTACCTTTTTATTTTAAGTTTATTCATATACTTATTTATAACAACCAACATGAAAATAAAATGCAACATTTCACTAATAAAGATTTAACAATACAATACTTGCCCTAAACGGGACTTCTACAAATAACATGCCCACGCAGGGGCAAAATACAACAAACAACAAACAAAACAACAAACAAACCCACGCAGGGGTCAACTGAAAGACATGCCCACGCAGGGACAGAATACTAAAAGACAAGCTCGCGCAGGAGCTGAATACTGAAACAACAAGTCCACGCAGGGACTGATTACAACTAAGCAAATAAACAACAAGGTCTTCAGTGACCCCTCCTCTTGGACTTCCCCTTTAGCAAGTCTGACAGACCCTTGAAGAAGCCTTGCCGCTCCCTGCGGTCTTCTCGAACTTCTCGTTCGACCTGGTTCAACCTATCAAGAACCTCCTGCTGACGCTCCGGTGGGATAAGCTGTGGCTGCGGTGGCTGGTACAACGGCTGAGGAGGTGGTGGTTGCTGGTACACATATGGAGGGTACCCGGTAGTCCAAGGACCACCATAGGGCCCTTCAGGGTGTCGAGCGTTGTAATCCCACGCCTCCTGATATGGGTCCACATTAGCATAGTTAAAGCTGTTGTGGCCCGGCATTTCAAACGGGTTGTATGCCGCGGAACCGGCATAAGCAGGGATTGGGTTGTCATAACCCAACGGAGGTGCCACAGGCACTGAGTCGACCTCTGGAATGGGGTTCGATGGACCCCCCATTTGTGGTTCTTCTTCTTCCTCCTGGAGTGGTGGATAATGACTGCCACTCGATGGTTGGGGAGTGCTGATGCGGACTCCCCCTCGCACGGACATCCGTGCGTTTGACCTCCTCCGCCTTGGTGGCTCCGGAGGCGGTTGTTGCTCCACTGGCGGTGGTGGTGGTGGAGTGACTGCCACGAAGCGAGAATCCTGAGAAGGATCCTGTTGCTGTTGCTGCTGCTGATATGGAGAGGAGTGGTGTGAGGGGGTAAAATACCAGTCGATGTTTCGGAACCTCTCCTCATAGCTGTCCGGACCACGATAAGGTGATCCGTGAAAAGACGACCCGTCGGAGATCTCTATCGGGTGGTTGGGGGTTCCAAACGCGGGCTCCATGGGGTCCGTGTCTTCGTCCATGTCATCAGCGTGGTCACCTGAGAAATGATCCTCAGGCCCTAGTGGGTTATGACCCACGAGTTCTGGATAGATATTAGCCGGGTTGAACCGGCTCTGAAAGGTTGGGGTTGGGTCACCAAAGGAGTGGTGAGAGTTGGATCTCTGCAAAGGTATGAAAGTGGGTGGTTGTTCGTTGGGCTCATTTTCCGATTGAGGCCCAAAGGAATGCTGGTAAGAAGGTGAAGAGCTGAGGGAGACTGACCGCCTCCCGGGTTTGACATAGAGCCTCCACGGCTCTTGTGGACTAGTGCTCATGGTAATGGATGGGGTACGCCGGTGCGAAGGTCCGGCTTCGTGATCGTGACCCGTGACTGGTCCTTTGCCTCGACCGCGAAGAAATCTTGGTGGCATTTTGACCTGCAATCATGTTTTAGATAACAACAACAATATAATAAAATAAAGACCCAAAAATAAAACAAAACAGAGTTTTGTCCTATGTTCTTTGTCTAGACTCGGAACTCGAGGAATGTGAAATTCGTGCACTGAGACTAAACACAAAAAGGCTAGTGTTTAATTCACTCAGTGTTGGCTCTGATACCAACCTGTCACACCCCTAATTTCCACGTGTCACCGGTGGGCCCGGTGGGGGATTATCATGACGTAGTTGATATCATCATAGTCAAACAACACAAATTATAATGCACAGCGGAAGCAAAAGATAGATTTATTTCAACTTAAATTATTGTAATATTCAAGTATCACAAAATGTCGAAATAGAATCCACAGGCAGAATCAAATAAAAAGGAAACTTCATTTCAACAGACTTCATGCATCCTAAGCTTGCGAGACTTCTATGGATGCTTAAGGAGTGACCAGCCTATTACGCGTAGTACCTGCACTTAGTCTTTTTGGAAAATACGTCAGTTTACACTGGTAAATACAATTTAACTGACTCATTTTGAAAATGTTTAAAATTGATTTAAATGCCCGTGGCATAAAACTTTTTATAACTTGGGATAATTATTTGCTTAATAATCTTGTAAAAGAATTACATGTTTATTCTGCGTTCGGTAGCCCGGGTCGTGCCGGGTTAAAGATTAATAGATACACCACTTAATATAATTCCGCCGCGAGACTTCTCTCGTACCGACGATTATACATGTTGTACTGCACTACGGGTGTACGCCTACACCCGAGTGCTAAGGTCGTGGCCATTCTTTGAATGATGCCAAGGATATCCGGGACATGGTCATTAAGCCCCCAAAGGCGTTAAACAAACAAAACAGCTTTTTCAAACGGGTTAATTTGACAACACTTAGCCACCGACCGGTTAAGGTCAATTCCCCGACCAAGCGGTATTTTATATACCGTACCCCAAGCCCGTATAGGGAAAATAAGTTAAACGTATTTACTTGAGCAAAGTATAAACCAAATATAACGAGTGCACGTAGCTTTTACTGGGCTCCTAGATCTGGAAATTAAGGTTTTAATAACCTATTAGAATCCTAACGGATCTTAAGCTTAGACCGGTTAGTTTTATATGAAGATTACAGTTTTAAACGCACAAAAGGCGAAGACCGTTTTAGAATGTGGTTTTGTCCCAACAAGCTTGCATACTTGTTTTATATGGGGAACATAATCACATTCTGGATTTTGAGACCAAAAAGATATGGTTTGACCCGTTTCGGCTAAAATGGTCAAACTAGTCACATAAGCCGATCCGAACGCGTAAAGTGCGTAACGAGTAACCATAAGAGTCAAATACAAGTTTCTGAAGTCAATATGCTAAAAATATGTTGTGATATCAGAATGATACCTTCCATTATGCCCCAAATGATTTTGAACCAAAACTATGCCTCATAAGGGCATTTTGGTCATTTTACAAGGTGTAAAAGGTTTAAAAATAATAACCTGAGTTACAGGTCTGAATAATTTAGTAAATATACTTAATTTACTAAGTTATAACAGTAGGGTATCAAATCTATGTGAAATTTATTATCTTTAACCTTACTATGCACCGTAGGGGCATTTTGGTAATTTCACATGTGCCTAAAAGGTCAATTCTGGAACTCTGAGTTCAAAACATTTTCCTACTGTTTAAAATATAAAAATTCACTGATTACATCAGTAGGTTCAATCCTTTAAGCTTAATAAGGTTCTAGAGCACACTTATGCGTTAAAAATGCCTAAAAAGGGGATTTAGAGCCATTTCCGGGTTTTCTGTAAAAAGCTGATATTTTTAATATTCCAGAAAGCTCAAAATAATTTATTTATCATAACAAATCAGTAGAAATTGGTTTGAGGTTAAAAGGTTTTGTAAAACTCATTTTATGGCTAAAAAAAGGGCAAAACCGGCATAAACCGAATTAATCTTAGAACACTAAGTTATGCTCAGCCTAAAAATAAATAAAAATCTCCAAAAATCCCAAAATATTATTTTATAACAGTGGGTAAAAAGTTTGGTATAAAAATTTGGGTTTTGATAGGCTATACGTAATTTACGCCATTTAATTAGTAAAGAAGCTCTTAATTATGCTATTGAGCATAACTCTTAATCTAGACCTCAAACTGACTTCAAATTTTGGGTGCAAGTTTATAAATCAGTAGCTAAGGTGCCTACCCTTTTACATTTTCAAAAATCACATTTTAAGGTCAAATGGGCATAATAGTCAACATATAAGCGATTAACGGAAACATGCATGTGAATAGGATATCTAATGAACCAAGTAGTATAATCTCAGAGAGTTATACTAACATGTAAGTAGGTTTAAAAGAAGCTCTAAGGCAATCCTAATCTTGGCTTAAATGGGTCAGAACTGAAAGTCCAAGCAGAAGTCAAACTTTGCGACTTTCGGTTCCAAGCCGAGCCTAAACTGAAAATTGTCGAGTTAAACATGTTGGAACATGTTCTTACATTAATTACCAAGTTATTTTAATGATCAAACAGGTTGCATGTAACCTACATTGCTAATTATGCATTAATTTGCAAATAACCTTTCTGTTGACTTTTTATAATAACCTTTGACTCGACAATTAGCATAGTTAGAGTGGGAATCTGGAAATACCCTTTTAAGGGTTTGTTACCCACATAATTACCTACTTAAAGGTACTTTTAATTCGTGATTTGACAGAGCACATTTTAATTAATCACGGAGTCAAACCTTAATTACGAGGGTTTGACTTTTAGCTAATTAACTAAGCTAAAACGAATTAGGAAGGGTTAAGGACACTTACAAGAGTCCTAATTGAGATTAGAGATCCTAAGGAAGAGTGCTTGCTGTCCAGAGAGCTCCAGGAGTGCACTTGTGAACTTTTGCAAATGAATGCCTAAAATGGTTACAACCTCTTGTTCTTATATAGTGAACTTTGATCAACAAGATCATGCCAAAGAGGTCTACAAGTGTTTCCAGATCAAGACAAGTGCCCCCCCTATGCATGAAAAACCATTGGAGAGGCTCTGGTATAAGAAAACAAGCATTTAAAGTCGGTTAACAGGCCTGAAATGGCAGCTGTCCACGAATTCTGATGCTGGCAGTCTGATGCGGCCCGCCTGAGGTTACCAGGGATTCTAATGCGGGCCGCCTGAGCTGTATAACCTGCCAAACAAGTTTCAAAGTTTGCACTTTTGGTCCCTGGTCCTTTGTAACGTGGCTTTAAGCTTTGTTTTTGCACTTTTGACCTCTTAACCTTATTTTTAAGGGCCTTGGGACTTTTACTAACTTGGTTAAGTCCTTGACCAACCTTGTAACCACTCATAAGGCCATAGAATTCAATGTTGACGCTTTTAACCCCTCGAACACGAATTTGATCATAACTTTCTCATACGATAACGAAACTTTATGAAATTTTAACCACATATTCTAGTGAGTATATTTTATTGTTACAAAGCTTCGGGTCTGCCAAAAGGTCACTCAGAGGTATACTTTGCACATGTTGACACTTTTATCCCTTGTAGTTTGTAATTCCTCACTTTCTTTCATGTTTAGCTTCGTATGATCCATGATTCATTCGTTGGAAGGTATAAACATTATGTAGGGCTATTTTAGAATATATTTATCCATTGTTGACACTTTGGACCCTTATATTCACATAGTTTCCCCGTTTGTCAACTTTAGTCCCTCCAAAGTATTCTTTCTCACGTTCAGAGCTTATGACACGTGTTTATATTTTATTGGACATAAATTTTCAAGGTGTTACAATTACTTGAGTATTAATTTAGAGTAATTTTAGTTTATTTAGTTGAACTACTTTTTTCCACATCAACCACCAACCACCGCAGCCGTTTGAGCAGGCGCAACATTGACCGTCTGTATTGAAGGAGCCGAGCCCGAACCCCCCTGTCCGGCTGAACCTCCTTGATCGATCAGAGCAGTTGGTTCTCTAATCTGATAAAGATTTTCTTGCACTATACTCAAATATGGTGGATCACCCTTCCGTGTCTTGGTCGCTCGAACGTCCAGTTCGGTAGAGTCGAAGGATTTCAACCTCAAAGCGTCTTTCAAACCCATAGCTGCACAAAAACAAACAACAAATAATATCCATAGTCCGGCATGATAAAAGCATATAACGAGCAGTAAAAACAATCAGTAAACAGTACAAGAAGCACCGTATCTAGTTAAAAGTATAACTAACCCTCTCCGTTCCACCTAAGGGTAGGATACCACTCCGGTTCGGCCCAAATCGTGCTTATCCGCCCCATGACAAGAATGTGTTCCGGATACTTTTGTACGCGCCCGGCTTCCTTGATCAAAGCCGCATATAAATTTTTATTAAACTCAAAGCCTTCAGGAAGAGGGGCTGGGAGGCGTGACTTTTTCAGTCTCCATGACATCTCGGCCGAAACGCATCGGTCATCAACCAGGAAGAAGCAGTCTTTCCAATCCTTTAAACTGGTAGTAATCCACGTATAACAACAGGCATTTTTCTTTCTAACCTTAAATGTATACTAGCTACCGGGCCGATTCAGCGTTTAAAAAGCCCGGAACACATTCAAATCCGGGTCGGAGCCCAAACCACGACAAGCAAACTCAAAATGACACACCCTAGCAAGGCCGAAGGGGTTCGTTTGAGAGAGATGAACCTCATGGAAAAGAAGAACTTCGATCAAGAACTTCGTCAGAGGAAGACGATAGTTGCAGTAATCGAACAGGCGAGTATAAACCCCTATCTTTCCCGGAACAAAAGGATAAATGGGCGTATTCTTTTCGGGAAGAATAGGGTGTAAAGAAGCAGGAATGGAATATTGATCCACATACCATTTTAAGCCGTTTCTATTCAAAATATTAGAGCAACCAGACAAATTGCTTTTGTTCGCCATTATACAAAGAAGACACTAACCTGAGAGATGAACTATGTTCCGTTTCAGAGAAAGAGAAGAGGAAGGAGAAGAAGCAAAAGATAAAAGTAAAAAATCTTTTTCCCCTTTTTATAGGAAAACTCCCACCGCCTTAAAATAGCCAATCCAATGTGGACACGTCAGGACGGGTGACGCATGTCAAAAGTCACATCGGTTAGGGTAAAAATAGGGTAACCGACGATCACCAAAACAGAAGTCACCGCCGAAATTTGAAATTCAAAAATCAGCGAAATCAGCGGCAAAAAAAGGCCCCGAATTGTCAGAAACTTCGCCATATAATTCGAAGCTTTTGCTGAACAAACGCTACGAACTAGGGGGACTTGATGAGGATATGTCCTTGGTCGGACCAAATGTCTAGGGAACACAAAACCGAACCGAATGCTCAGAGAAACTGTCGCACCTAGCACCATAGATGGAACGACCCAACCCCCCGGTCCGGCGTAACTAACTGGGGGCCCACAACTCTAACTGCCATGACAATGACTGGTCCGACCTTAACTAACTCGCCACGTCAGCATATCCAAAAACTATAAATACCCCGCCAAGACTTCCAACAAAGGGTAATCGCTACTTTCTCTCTCTAAACTCTCCCTCTCTCTCCCTGACTTACTCTCTCCTATTAGATACTTATTCTCACGCCCGAGCTTGGTCACAGAGAGGCCCCCTCCCTGTGACGAGGCTAACGGTGTGTTTTCTTCCTTGTGATCTTGCAGGTTCTTGCTTGGTCATCTGAAGCTCTGCTCATACCAGGTCGTACCAACTGGTTTTTGAGTCTTCACTATTAAAATTAACAAATAAAACATAATAAATGTGGGCCCCACCTAAATTACCATCCACCTCTTCTTTATCCCTATCCCAACACCCCTATAACCACCCACCTCCACCATCATCTTCAACCTCATCACTACCACCATCGAAAAGATGATGCAGATGCTTCACATATGCATTAATTCAACCGATCAGATGAGAGCACACGAAACAGCTGACTTTTTTCCATTAGTTCAACCTTCGAGGAAAGCATATCTCACTGGTCCACCATTTCTATAACAGCAGATTCTCTTTCTGAGAAGCCAAGACCCGATCGCAGAGTCAGACACCCCAATTCCCATCAGGTACCCAACATCCCTTTCTGTATATGTCTCCCCCCCTTCTATTTCTGCAATATATTAATATACAACCCACTCACAATCCCTAAATCATTTTAAGTGATTTACTTAGTTCCACACAGCTTCAACAGATCTCATATTTCCAAAATGTCCAGGACGACGTCGTATTGGTGTTACAGATGCACACACATAGTCAGACTCACAACCGAAGACGCAATCGTCGAATTGCCTCAACAAAAATAGATGGAATTGGGCCTAAAAAAGCCATTCTGGTTCATACTGCGACGGCGAATTCATCGAAGCCGTTGATTCTCCCGC